>NC_081348.1:59636905-59693152 GCF_029784015.1 Lycium ferocissimum | reverse complement strand
CTCTTCTTTCCCGGCAAAAAAAACTTCCTCTTGCTCGCACCCTTTTGCGCCTTTGGCATTCAGGGCCCCCTGGGGCCGCCCCTTTGCTCGAAAAACCCCGCGCGTGGTGCATTCAAGGAAACCTCCCAAAGGCATTGTCGTTCCCCAAAAACCCGCCTGCTTGCTTCAAGTGCCCGGCCCAAAATTGCTTTTGCGACGCCGCGGGGCATTCGTTAATCTCACGGAAAACCTTTTTTACGCTCCCTTTGCCCCATAATTTGCATTAAACCCCCGAAAAACCGCATCATTCCTGGAAAACCCACATACTTTGGGTTAAATGCTGAAAAACCCGGGGCTTTTTTTTTCCGCCCCCTTTCAACGCTTTATTTTTCAAAATAAAAATTTTTCGTTCCCTAAAAAAAGAAAGCCTCTTTTTACCCATAAATCATTGGAAAACCCCGCAAAATTTAAGGCCTCATTAATCATCGACGATAGGCATCATTCTCATGAATCATCGGCCTAAAAACCTCATTGCGGTGAGGCTAGCATGTTATTTATATCATCCATGACTTTTTATGTGTTTATTTTACATCGCTTTACTTTCGATATTTATTTACTAACTATTTTATCTAGTTTAAGTTTCGCAGGAGCTTTAGCGCAACGTGGAACTATTTCTTCGGCAGCGAACTGGGGCAATGCGTTGGGAAGGAAAAGCAGACTTCCCGACAAGGGTCAAAGATCTACCTCGAACACTCGCCCCCAACTCCAAATATCCCGCTTGCATTCCAGCATATCCAATTTTCAGAATTCACGAGTTCTGTCATAATACCCAGTGTCATCATAATTCAACACTGGAACAATTTTGCAAAGATTCGCGCCAGCTGGGTTTCGTCATTCATAGGCGTCATAGTTATCCCAGAACTACACACGGCCTGATTCTCGAACAACCCGAGATATGTAGGCAACTCGGAGACTGGAGTTCGGCCGCAATATTCTCGAATTTTTCTTTACCCTTATAGTCCCCCGTTTTCTTGTAGTCTGGACAAAATAGGCTACTAAGTCAACGTCTTTACCCGAAAATTCTTTCATCATTACCGGTCAAAGAGAGACAAGTTGTTGACACACGGATTTTGTCCCTCCCTTTTTCAAATTTTTATTACGAATAATTATGTATACTCTACCACAATTATTTGCTTTCTATTAATACGGTCGTTTATAGTCATCGCCTATTCTTGCTATTATTATCATTATTATTATTATTATTATTCTTCATTATTTTTTCATCTTTTAAAGCACTTAATATTATAATCGCGATAGTCGTTTTCAACATTTTGTTTTTCCGTCTTATGCAAGACGCACCGCATTTATTTTATACAATTAAAACAATAGCATTTATTTACTTTCAAACCTTATAAATGTTATCGCATTATATGGTTTTCACTACCACGTAATTACTAGTAATTATACTTGGCATTGCATAATTTGTTCATTTAAGCACTTATTAATATGTAATTTATCAAAGGAGGTTAATTCATTATTTGAAGCCCACATTATTTAAAAGAGGCCAGTCCATTTTGAGGCCCAATCTGCATAAATCAGCCCAATTCCATTATACCCGATCGGCCCACCTTTCTTTTTCATTTTTTCATTTAGGTTTCCGTTTCATTGTCATATGCAGCCAGGCCTTGTCGTCTTCACCTTGTTCATTTCTGTGAAAAACCATTTCCTCTCATCAAAGCTCAGCAAGTTTGTCCCTCCGATTTGGGCAAACTTTGCACCTTTTCGTATCCCGCCATCTCAAGGGATTGAAACGTTGCTTTCTCCCTGTTTTCAACGGCTATAGTCAACACTAAGGGCCAAAAATGATTCTGAAGTTTCAGAGAAAGAATCGACTTTTCAGAGCTGGGATTTGATTTTCAAACAGCTTTTGATTGTCGTTTTAGAGCCAAAAAAAAAAGAGGGTTTTTGAAGTCCGAAACCCTAATTTTCATCCTATATATATACCGGCATCTTCGAGTTCATGGAGGCGGTTGCGGGAAGGCCACCATAGATACCTGTTATAAACTTTTTTTCGGACCGGCCTTTTAGCTCCAAAATTCTTGAACCGCACGACAATGAACCAATATTTTCTCCATTTTTGTTTGCATCATTTCTAAATAGAGGTTTTTGGGAGGTTGGTTTTTTTTTTTTTTTGGAAAAAATGGCGATCTGATTTCCCCAAAAATTATATAGTTATAGCCTTACAGAAAAGCAAAAAATGTAGTCAAGAATTCGTTCTATTTTCGTTTTTTTTTTTTTGTTTTAGACTTAGGTTAATTCACGCGAATTCGGTTCGTCGAGTTCGAGCGTGAATCGAAGACCCCCGCACCCGAGTTAATTTTTTGAAGAAAGGTAATTTCTCTGCTTTAAACCATTGTGCTTACATTCGAGTCTATATGTGTGTCTATTTTGTTTGGTGTTTAGATTAGCTTGTTTCGGTTGTTTATGTGCTTGTTTTATTTCATGTCTATTATGTTACTGGATTAGTATATGCTAAATGTCTCCCACTTGAATATGTGCTATGTTGACCCTCGGTACGTTATAGTTTAGCCTAATCACATTGTTATAAGCCCTAGTCGATCAAGAAATGATGGCAAATTTTGTATTTTGGTTAGAATTTATTTGAATCGGTGAGATGTTAACATGGTTCAACCTAGTCTAATTGTTGTTCCAAATAAATTTGTGTTAAATCAGATTACTCGCCACTAGCACGCCTATAAGCTTGTTCAATTGAATATTGTTCAAATCATGCTATGTGTGACATTTGTTAACCCACCAATTTGTCTATAAGTTGTTTCGGTTGAGTCTTGTTTGACTGTGTGTCATAATCATGCCTATGAACTCAGTGGATGCTTCAATTACTGTTTTCTTACCTGAGTATTAGCTCATATATGGATCTGCTTAAATGTTCTATGTTAATATCATCACATGCTCATCATGATAATTTCATATCTTTGGCTTGTCTAGTTAGTTAGTCTGAACGTGACTGGTTAACATATCTAGTAATTAATCCTGATATAGAAAAATCTATTTGACTCCTATGTATGCATATGATTGATTTGTTAGTTTAGATCTTACTTAAAAGATAGTGTATCCTATGATAAAACCAAGCTTGTATCCTGTGTAATTATGTTAAACAAATCATTGAACTAGATAAACCTTAAGAATTTTACTTCGTTTTATGTATGATCTATTATGGTTGTCTTCACTTTGTTTGAGTTAATCTGTGACACATATTTCAGCCTGCAAATGAGTTAATTTTTGTCAAACTTATGGCTATGCTTAAAGAGTGATTAAAGAATGATGTTGAACTTGCTACATATGTTGGTTTGATTTGGAGTAGTTTGTATATGGTAAGGTGTTTGGTTCAAATGATTCATGACTCGGAATTGTTTTGTTTGTACGATGGAAAATTTGCTATATCTAAAAAATTAGAAGTCTAGGAGTTTGAATATTTTCACGATCATGGTTAACCGAGTATGTTTCATGAAAGGCGAATAATAACCCTACTTATGATCACTTAAAGGTAAAACGGGTTAAGAGGTAGTCACTCGGATGTGATTGGCAAGGAGTGACTTACCTAGGGCTAGGAAAAGTAAAGAAAGGCTTTGAGTTCATCAACTCGGCCCTAGTACTGCGATCATAAGGCTGTCAGGTTTCTCCATGTCGAGTCACACCCCATGAGACCCTCTTAGTATACTCATTTATTTGGTCGTTATAAGGCCTTTTCTTTTCCCCTGTCTCTATTTCATTTTTTTTTTCAAATATACATGGTATATAAACAACCTATTGATCTACTTTGAGTTTACATTTTGTATGTTTGACTTTATTCCTTGATTATATGCTAATCCTTTTTCTTTTACTTTATGCATGACCTTCGCACACGAGTCCGAGGGACTCGTCTTCCGCATTCGATGTTGGGCCGAGGCCCAACGAAATATTATCCTTCCTTCTGTCCCAGCCATCTGCCCGCAGCAAAGAGAAAATAAAATAGCAAAACAAATTCTGGGCCAAAGCCCAATAGGCGTGAACAGTCCTCCAGGCCTAAAAATGGGCTGAACCCATTTCCAACAACAGCCCATTGCAGCAGCTCTTCTTTTAAAAATGGGCTGGGCCCATTTATATTTTTGCTCCTCATTTGTTGTGTATTTTATGACTGACATCTTATCCTGTTTTACTTTTCTTAACTTAGATGAATTTTAGTAAATTAGTGGGTTTAGCTTTACTATAATGGGTAGCAAATTTAAGAAAGGAACTCACCATTAATCCCATAAGATTCATTTTCTTCTTTTTATATTTAAGTTATTTATAGTATTCCTAATATTTACTTCTAGAATAATCGATAGTATAAATTAATATTTTCGAATTAATGGAGTCATATTCATATTATCTTAATTTCAAACATCACTAATACACAAATATAAGTTCAGGAACTTTTACAAATAATTTCTTCAAGACTTATCAAACTATACGTATTTTGGCCGAATACGACCAATAGAGTTAGAGGAAGAAAACTCATTACCTTTTGCATTTTATTTAATAAGCCTAGATTTTCTACATTACTATATTCATAATATAATTTTTATTCCAAATTTTTAAAACTCGTTAAGCTTTCTTCTAAAAGGTTTCTATTTATATGCAAGCCACCGTATTTTGTAAACTTTGGTTTAAATGACATTGTTATTCAAAACTTTGGCAATATTTATAAGTTTATTTTTAAATGGCATTTGAAATTTCCTTTTATGCAAGATTATTATATTTGGTACAAGTTTTGCTTTAAATAGCATTTTAAAGCCTTAGTAATATTTATGAAATATTATAGCATCATTGCATTCTTCCCTTAAAATCTTAATAACCTTTATAAGTCTTATTAGCCTTTAAAGTTCTTTTCAATAATTATCATTCTTCTTAAGTTTTATTTTAGCTAATATTATTTTCCTTTGAACCTTGGTAATATTTGTAAGCCATTTTCTTAAAATTTAAACACTATATTTAGTCTTAATTAGTTAACCTAAGTTTGACCGTGCGTAGTTAACGGATTCTAAAGGATGCCTAACCCCTTCCCTTTAGGATAATCTAGAACCCTTACCTAGAATTGAAATTAAGCAGACCATTAACGGAGGTATAGTTAGGCTTTACCTTAGTTAATAAAATAGGTGTCCTAATTCACCATTAAAGTAATTAGGTGGCGACTCCAAAAAATAAAACAATATAAGAATCACCAATATGTTGTACCTAGTTTAACCCGTTTAAATGGGGTATAACACCGCTCTTGGAGGAGCATGGCACCCGAGGGGTGGAAAGGCAAAAGTCATGGTAAATTTCAATCTGTTCGTGGAATTCCTTGTCTGTTTTTCTATTCTATATTCTAACTTCGAATCTTCAATTTTCAAGGCTTCCAACGAAAAGGCCTTCTTTAAAAGGAAAAAACATTGTCGAAGAGGGTGCCGAGGATGTCTTTGAGGGAAGAAAGACTACGGCTGTGTTGGCAAAAGCATCCAGACAGAGAGTCCCTTCAAGCACCTCAACCGTTCCCTCAGAGATAGCCTCTCGGGTCAGATCACGCCACATCTTGCAGACCCGAAGGGAAATTCCTCGTGATGGGCCACCCCCGGTGATTGTTCTAGACAAAGAAGATCTACCGGAACAAAATAGCCCTGGTTCGGCTGTTCCAGAGGATAATCCCGAGTCTATTTAGCTAATGCACAATATTGTAGAAGTACCCGAGGGTATAAGCCAAAGTTCTCAACCTTTGGTTCACTATACCGGATCAGACTTCCTTTCTGTTTCTAGTTTAGGATCATAAGTTAGGCCTTTTTGTTTTGTGGAGCTGATGTGACCGAGGAAATCGGACATTCGTCATAAAAATTAGTAGAAACTTCTGTGGGGTTGACTTGCAATTATTCAGTTCGTGAATATTTTTACCAGCTTTCAACTTTCACCCGACTGCAATTGGCCTTTTACCCTTTGTTTGAATTTTTCTCTTCGTTTACACCTCCCTTATGTCGAACTTATGGATACCTTATCCTGTAAGTTTCGAAATAACGTGGGAAAGGTCAAAACGTCTCATCAACTGTCACGTCCGTCTGACTTCGTCCACGTGTGGCTTCACCATTGGTCGACCCTTGGGTTATCTGATCAATACGTTTTCATCATTATGATCCCTCACTTATAAATAGTTCAAAACTCCTCCAATTTGACTATTTACAATTTGCAAAACTTACTCCTCGCTTTTAACTTGCGTATCCTTCATCTGAGAAGCAAAAAAATGTTGCCAAAATCTTCAAGTTTTTCACCGAAATCACCATATTATCTATCAGAATCTTCGCCTTCCCCCACCGGAATCTTCATCTCACTCGCCGGGAACTTCATCTAGTTCTCGAGTTTCCCGCATCTTCAAACCTTCATAAGGTTTTCTTTCATTTTTTCTTCCTTTACCATACTTTTTTCACTAATGGCTCAGAGTCTGGCATCCTCCTCTCATGAAGCCTCTCCGGTGGGATCTCCCCAGCTGACCGAGACTGAGGTTAAAGCTTCCTATGAACCTTGGGGTAAGGACGCCATCCCTACGATATACCACTTCGACTTTGAATTCGCGGTTGAAAAGCCTCCGAAAGGCAACAACGCCGATCGGGGTTACGACGCTAGGCGTTACCCTTCCGCGATCGACGCTACTTTTATTCCCAGGGTCCATTGGGAATACGGTTGGAGATTTCGCCCCGAAGAGATTATAATCCCGGGACCTGATGATGACATCACCACTTATGTGAAAGGGTATTCATCAGTTTATACTTACCCTTTTACCTTTAAACTTGACCCTCCGATTGACGAGGTCATTCTTGATATGTGTAAGACGTATAATTTGTGTCTCGCATAAATTGGACAGAATGTTTGGCGGATCGTGATATGCATCCATTTTCTGGCCAACAACGTTAGGCTCCCGTTCACTCTACACCACCTAATCTGTTTTTATTCTCCCCGGATTTTTTGCGGTGGTATCGTGAAACTTGAAACTTATGAAACGTGGTAAGTATTTGATTCTTTTCAGCGTGGACGAAACAAAAGATCGTGGTTGGCTTGAACGTTTTGTTTGGGACAAGACTGAGGAGATCGTTCCTCGAGAATATCTTCCCTTCCCCGAGAAGTGGAACGAAGCCCGTAAGTTCACTCGATGTCTCTTATTTCTATTCTTGCAAGTAATTTAATTTCCTAACTTACCTTCCCTCCTTTCCTTTTTCTTTTTTAGCCAAAATGTGGCTACCAAATACCATACCCAGTTTTGAGAAGTGGGTGGACGACATAATGGCATAGCACCCCCACAAAATCCGTACTTGGAGAGACCTTTCCGCAGGCCAGTGGGAAGCAAAGAACCACAGTGAGCCTTCCATTTATTATTTGCGCCCTTTTTCACCTTACCCCATAACCCTTATTGGTGATTAATCATGTGTTATGCAAGCCTGAAGAGGGGTAAAGTCACTTTGAGGCCCGAGCCCTCGAATGCTCCCCGGGCGATCGAAGAAATATTTGGTCTGACCGGTATAGATCAGGTCATTTTTTAGGCTTTGGGGAGCAAAAAGCGGAGTAGATCCTCAAAGCCCACATCTTCAACGGGCAAGAAAAAGAAGAAAATTATTCATACTCGAACGTTAAAAGACGTTCCCGAGGAGGATATTCTTTTGAAAACCGTTGGCTCGGAAGCATCCGCTGCCATCGGCGTTGGTGTAAGTGCCCCCCCCCCCCGGTCGACACGTCGGAGGGTGATGTGACCAAAGTAGCCGATCAGATTGCTGAGGGTGATTATGAGCAACCCTTCGTCTTGCCAGATCTCGGCCCAACGGGGACTACAATCCCAAAGAGTCCCATTTTGATAGAGGACGAACTACCTTCGGCCAAGGCAGCCGGAACTACTTCCTCCCTCCCCATCGAGCAGGAGGAATTCGAAGGTATGTTTGATGTTGATGGCTCTCCACCTACTGCCATTGCATATCCTACGGAATTTAATTTGCCTATTCCTCAAGGGCCAAGGAGACCTTTGAGGGCCACCGAATCAGGTTCTCGCCCTCACCTCGTCGATACTTTTCCAGCCCTAAGTGCTAAGCCAAACGAGACAAGTTCCATCGTAGTCACTGTTCCTACGAACACGCACTTCATGTCTCGGCCGGTTAGAATTGTCAGTTATCTTCGGCCCCTTGCGTCCGATGAGGATCGAGAAAAGATGGACCGAGTCTCGTGGAAATGTCTCTTCAACGAGAGTATGCATTCAGCCAACCGGGTATGTTCAACATCTTCAGTTTAGATTTCTTCTTGTGTTTTGCACTTATGCCTAATTTGAGTTTTTCTTTTCCGCAGTCCATTCTTTTACAGCATAAGGGCTTCCTTAAATGTATAAGGGAGAATGCCGGGCTGCGTAACCAGCTTGAAGACATTCGGGGTCAGCTGGATGCACAGGGTCGTGAGATCGAAAAATTCAAGATCCTGTTGCAGCAGGAGGAGGATCAGCTGCTTTCGGTAGGCGATCCCTCGGTTGACTCAGAAAGAGGTACCTTTTCAGTAGTCCGACGAGTGTGAAGAGGGCTTCCAAAAGCTCAAGAATTTATTGACTACAGCTCCTATTCTATCTTTGTCCGTGGAGGGCAAGGACTTTGTAGTTTATTGTGATGCTTCTCGTTCTAGTTTGGGTGCTGTTTTGATGCAGAAAAAGAAGGTGATTGATTATGCTTCCAGACAGCTGAAGATTTATGAGAAGAACTATCATACTCATGATTTGGAGTTAGCAACGATGGTGTTCGCGTTGAAGATTTGGAGGCACTACCTCTATGGTGTCTGTTGCGAGGTATTTACTGATCATCGCAGCCTTCAGCATGTGTTTACTCAGAGGGATCTAAATTCTAGGTAACAGAGATGGATGGAGTTACTTAAGGATTACGACATTACCATCTTGTATCATCCTGGCAAGGCAAATGCGGTGGTAGATGCCTTGAGCAGGAAATCAGCTAGTATGGGAAGTTTGCCTCGTGTGATTGCGTCAGAGCGTCCGTTGGCCAGGGAGGTTCAGACTCTGGATAACAGTTTCATAAGGCTTGAGATGTCTAATTCAGGCAGGTGTTGGCTTTTGTTGTGGCGAGATCCTCATTTCTGGAGCATATTAAGGCCAGACAGTTCGAGGATGCGAGTTTGAGTAAGTTTCGCGATAAAGTCTTGCGCGGTGAGGCCAATGAAGTGGTGATTGATGATGAGGGTGTCTTAAGAATCAAGGGGCGTGTTTATGTTCCCCGTGTTGATGATTTGGTTAAGACCATTTTGGCGGAGGCTCACAGTTCTAGATATTCCATTCATCCTGGTGCTAGCAAGATGTACCGCTACTTGAGGCAATACTGTTGAGTTTGTTGCATAGTGTTTGAATTGCCAGCAGGTGAAGTACGAGCACTAGAGACCCGAGGGTACACTTCAGAAGATGCCCATTCCAGAGTAGAAGTGGGAGAGGATAGCAATGGACTTTGTGGTTGGTCTTCCGAAGACCTTGGGCAAGTTTGATTCGATTTGGGTCATTGTTGATAGATTGACCAAGTTTGCCCATTTCATACCGATTCAGATTACCCATACCGCCTAGAAGTTGGCCCAGATTTATATTTATAAGATTGTTCTTCTGCATGGGGTTCCTATTTCCATCATATCTGATAGAAACAAGAAGTTTACGTCTCAATTTTGGAAGAATTTACGCCTGGAATTGGATACTAGATGGGACCTTAGTACAGCTTTCCACCCTTAGACAGATGGCCAGTCCAAGCAGACTGTTCAGGTCCTAGAGGATATGCTTTGAGCTTGTGTCATTGACTTTGATATCCATCGTGATCAGTTCTTACCATTGGCTGAGTTTGCTTATAACAATAGTTATCACTCGAGCATTGATATGGCCCCCTTTGAGGCTCTTTATGGGAGGGGATCTAGGTCTCCTATTGGATGGTTTGATGCTTTTAAGGTAAGGCCATGGGGTACAGATTTTTTGAGAGAATCATTAGATAAAGTCAAGGTGATTCAGGAAAACCTCTTGGCTGATCAGAGTAGGCAAAAGGAGTACGCGGATCGAAAGGTCCGAGAACTTTATGGTTGGGGAACAGGTATTATTGAAGGTCTCACCCATGAAAGATGTGATGAGATTTGGGAAGAAAGGTAAGCTTAGTCCCAGATTCATTGGTCCGTTTGAGATTCTCAATCGTGTGGGGGATGTAGCCTATGAGTTGGCTTTACCCCTAGGTTTGTCAAGTATCCATCCATTGTTCGATGTCTCTATGTTAAAGAGATATCATGGTGATGGTTCGTTTATCATTCGTTAGGGTTCTGTCTTATTGGATGAGAATCTGTCCTATGAGGAAGAGCCAATTGCTATTTTAGATAGAGAGGTTCGTAAGTTGAGGTCGAAAAAAATAGCGTCAGTGAAGGTTCAGTGAAAGAACCGTCCCGTCGAGGAATCTACTTGGGACATAGGATTTGATATGCGAAACAATTATCCCCAGCTTTTCACTGAGTCAAGTACCTTCCCCTTATTCCTTCTTTTGTCCGTTCGGGGACGAACAATTGTTTAATTGGTATCTGATGTAATGACCCGCTAGGTCGTTGTGAGGGGTGACTTAGAAAACTAGACCTCTATTGGGAATTTTGAGGCCGCGGGTGAGTCCGTAGCACAATTTTATGTGTCTGTGCATATTTTGTTTGCGTCTGTAGGGCCTTGGATTGGTGTTGGGATTTTGGGTGAAAACTGGTGCAAAAACCCGAGCTACTGGTCAAAATGGACTGCTACAGCGGGTGTGGGACTGCGGCAGTGGGTCCGTCGTAGCGGGTAGGGGGTCGCTGCAGTGGGGAGGTGGGACTTTAATGAGGTCCGCTATAGCGGGAGCTTTCCTGCAATAGCGAGACCACTACAGCGGTCGACGGGAGGCAGAATTCGTGTTTTATATTCTTTATTCCGAACTCATTCCCCATATAACACCAAAACAGTTTTCAAGAACTATTGTGGCGAAAATTTAAGGCTAGGGCTAAAGTACTCTTGAAAGGTAAGTCTCAACTCTTGACTTTGTAAATTCCATCATCATGATAGGTTTCATGATTAGTTAAAGGTCCACTAAGGGTGAATGAAAGGGCTAAAACCCTAGAACTTAAGAAACCCTTAAATAATGAACGGGTTGTTGAATTTATCGTTGTTTAATCATCTAGGAGTATATGTTATCACTTCCTAGGATGAGAATTTGTCTATTAATAGTGGAACTTATTGAATGAGACCTAGGGTTTCATAAAGATAATAGCTTTAGCATTATAAAACTGCTTGTAAAGGGGTTGGAACGATTAGAAAATCCATGAACAGATAGAATATGATTATTGGGATTGATATTATGATGAAATAACGTTTAGTGATAGTTCACCCATTTGAAAGGGGTAGAAGTAATTAGGTTCTCTTCCCCAAAGTGTTGTATTATTTGAGTAGATGGTTTGAATACTCATATAGCTCTATGTTTCTAGACTTTGAACGTCTGGAAGCTTTGCGAAAGGGGAAAGCTATCACGGAGTGATTACATTGTTCCAGTTCTGCTTTGAGGTAGGTTACGGTCCACTTGAGTTAGACTTTGATTAGTTGATTGTATGTGATATGAAATTGATACGAGAAGCATGATTAGGGCTTCAGACATAAAGTGTGGTTGATAATTCCTATTTGATATAGATTGATTAATTATATGATGAATTGATATGAAATAATAAAGAAGGAGTTCATATATACTCTTCTTATTGACTTGGAGTAATTCCTTGTTCATGATTATTAATGAATTGATTTTTGAGTCTTGATATGACTTGTGTTCCCTGATATTGATTCTTGATTGTTCACATCCTTTATTGATTGTGGAAAGGATATACATTGTGCTGAGAAAGACATATAAATATGAAAAGGTCACATTTGACAGGGGGTGAGGATGTGGCCTAAGTTTAAGGCTCGTGATCCGAGGTAAGATTTCGGAGCGAGGGTACATGGACAACATGGATCCCCTAGCATGTGTGTCATGGCTAATGGATCAAAACGCGTGTGTGTTTGTGTGTGTGTGTGTGTGTGTATGTGTGTGTGAGATGAGATAATTTGTGATTTACGTTGTGTTTGGTGATTACGTGGATTGAGTTACTCTTATTGATTTCTATTTGTGTGGATTTACTTTATCCGTGTATTGACTGATATTTTGGTGTTGGATGATTTCTGTTGATAGTTCTTGAGATTATGTATTGTTGTGCCTATCTGTCTATTTTATTAATTTTGTTATTCTAAGCATGATACTCATCTTAGTCGGCCTATGATATCTATCGGTACATAGTATTTGTACTGATACTACCTTGTTGCATTCTTTTGAGTGCAGATTGTGATCCAGAGACTTCCACGAGACCTCATATTTAGCTGAGGCCAGTTTCCGACAGATTCGGGGGTGAGCTATTATCCATGCCAGGACGCCTGAAGATCTTTCCTATTTTAGATGCATACTTCATTTCAGACATTTATGCTTTTTCAGACAATAGTTCTTTCTTAGACAGTTATGTTAGAGTCCTTGTACAATGACTTTCGAATTTTGGGGTTGTAATCGTTTAGACTTCCGCAGGTTTTATTTAATTATGGCATGACTAGACTTTTGGAGATATTTTTACTTGTTATATTTTTGAATGCTTTAAATTTTCTAAGTAATTTGATAATGGTTTGAATGGTTGATTATTAGATGGTTCGCCCACTAGGGGATTTGGATGGGTGCCACTCACGCCTGTTTGGGTCGTGACACCAGGATCGCTATGACGATCCTGCCATAGCGGTCAGGCCTTCCACTATAGCGTAAATCATTAAAGGCCATCCCTCGCCGTGGCGACCAGGACTGCGCTATAGCAGTCCCACTATGGCGGTCAAACCATCCTCCATGGCAGAATCAATGAAAGTCCATGCCACCTCTATGGCGGTGCAGCTACCCGCCCTGGCGGTCACACCAGAACCAGCAAAAATTTGGTTTTTCACAAGTCTTTCCCGAAATCTCGACATCAATCTAAGGCCTCCCATACACAAACTAGATATGCGCGCACACATAAAAACACGCAACGAACTCTCCCGTGGCCTTGGATTTTCCAACGGAAGTCTAATTTACCAAGTCAACCCCCAAACGGATAAATCAAGTTTCCAACCAAGTATCCAAACCGCAACCAAACGCCTCGAGAATCGAACCATCCATCCCACCAAGTCATAATCGACCCTCCGGACCTCACAGAATCGATGAAAATTCGAAAAAGCTCCATTTACCCAAAAGTCAACTATAGGTATAACGGTTTCACTTAAGGATTCTAAATCCTTCAGTTTTCACTAGAAACGCTTTATAATCTCGAGAATTGGTCAATAACGGAAAAATGGTCAAAAGGAACATAACGGGTTGTTACATCAAATACCAATTAAATAATCGTTCGTCCTCGAACAAGAAAAGAGAGTACGAAAGCAAATGGTAACCATGGAACCTATATTATAACCACCCGGAAGCCTCTACGACGAGAAGTACGCCAAAACATTGCCCGTTCACCTTATCAATCAAACTTCCTTAATTAGCTCCGGATCCAATTTCCCATATTTCCCATACTCGAATTTCCTTCACAACTGATCCCTGAATATTAGAACTGTTTCTGCTGGAATTCTCTGATTCGATAAATCCGTACCTCTGAATGCGACCAATAGGTCCCACAACATTTCTAAGAATAACACGAACCTTTAGATATAAACACACTCATAGCCCACTCTGAACCGGAAAAATACTCTGATTCCGCTAACGTTTCTTTCACCCTTCTAAAGTCGTTCTTTGCACCACGATATCTTGGAAACATATGAACACAAGCCCGAAACCATGACTTACTCTAGCCAGAAATGAATACTTGCTTTATCAAAGCAACTTTAAGCAATTCTGTAAAACTGATCTTACGCATAGCCGACTTCGCAAGTTCCAAGTCTTCTTTTCAAATCACCATACTGGAACCCACTTTATACCTCGCCGAGCCAAGTCCGTAGGAAAACCATCTGATCACTCTAAAGGCCTCTCGCAACCATAGTACCTCGTGGAATCATTACTAAGCCCAACTTAAACCATTATAACTGTCCGAATAATTGATCCTTGTAAAATATCATCAAGTCTGCTCGCAAACCCCGATAAAGCTCGATAAACCTGCCATACCTCAAATCTAAACTGTGACCCATCGAATCCGTGAAGGTGATTTGCTGGGAAACCCATAAGTCCTTCTGGAAAATATATACATAGTCCATCAAGCTTAATTCCAACAATTTTGACCCTGAACGAATGCACAACCCCAGAATACCACCAATAGTCACTCGACCCAACTCCAAACCTTCCGAAAACCTACCACAGTCCTATCACCCATCAGGGGCGACTAATTCTAGTCCTTTAATATTCGAAAACTGCTCACTCAAGCTATCCGATTAGTAATACCCGCCGCGTAACACACTACTACGAATACGGTCTCATTTCGAAAATACAACTCTAACTTGCACATTATAGGGATTTCCAAAAATCCTCTCTTTTAAACCGCACTAACTCATCCACTAAAGAGTGTTACGAAATTATCCAAATATGTATCACACAAGCCCCTTCCATAAGACTTAAGATGTCGGTTACCTGAAATTTGCTTCTCACTAGTTACTGCTCACGAAACCTAATGAAACTCTGTCATATCACTTAGTCCATTTTTGTAGATTTCCTTCCTTAAGCGTACTCACGATCACACCTCGTCTGAAATATGTAAGACAACATCTCCACAACCTATACAACATCTCCACAACCTATACTGACGCAAATAATCCCAAAGATGCACCTTATTTTTATCGACTCTCGATCAACTATACTTTTTCCCGATTCTTCAATCCTCCAATTCTGATCAAATCACAATCATCATCACCGTCTAACCCTTTCTCGAACCCACTCAATAGAACACCACAAAATCATAAGTCTTGCAAACTAGCCTAGTCAATCCTGGAAATAGTAGCATGTCACACACTCTACACACTAGAGTTCCTTTAACTCACTCAACTCTAAAATTGAAAACTTTCTCAATCCAGCATATCACATAAACAATACTACTATTGCTCTGATGTATAACCACCAAGGTGCCTCTACTCAAATTCCCTTAACTCAAATTCAAAAATGCTCTCTACAACTCGAATTAATACGAACCTCATCATTCAATTACTACTTCAATGCCTTTAAATGCTACTCGCCCACGAAGAATCACCTCTGGCCTTACTTGTCGAACCGGACCACCTTTAACCATTAGCGCGATTATCCCTTTCATTCGATCTACTCAACCACGTAGTAACACCAATAGTAGTAGGAACTAGCCGAACTTACACAATAGGTACAAGGATCTCAACCCTAATCCAATATTATATGCAACACCCGATAGTTCCTTGATTACTAAAACTTCACACTTGACCAACACTAAAGTCGTTCTTATTAGTCAACCACCGGCTCCCATTGGCCCACCGCATAACCAAATATACCAACTCGACACTGAACCCTTATGTCTATTCTCCCATGCATGACCGCAACATAATCCTCGAATCACAAGCTCTCGATTCCACGATATCCTTATCATTCCGCTAAACATGAAGAACCGGTGAACATACCCTTTTCCGAAGGACTAGGACCACAGCTGCCCAACATCTTAAGTCTCCACTCATCACAAGTAACATTGATTTCCGATCTAAAACCAATAACAACCTTCCTGAAAGAACCCACAAACCACTACCAAATAGTCACATCGAAACCCAACTTAACTTTTCACTGGATACGAAATCCTCTCTCGTACAAATTGCAACCTTAACCTGGCGAGCACGTTAGGTACCAATTGTTCTCTTCTTAATGGTGGAGATTAATATGTCCCAATCCTCTTTCTTACACCTCTATCCCTTTAACATGAAAGTGCTCATACCCAAATACCCTAAGAAATCTTACTTTGCTACGCGTTTCCCTCAATAGTCGCCCTTCATGCCCTTATTCTCAACTTCTCTTCTTTATTACATGCGGTATACTTTTGCCCAACTTCGATGATCCTTACCGAACTTACACTCATGTCACGCACACCATCATAATACCCCGACAAAGTTGAAACTTATTCCAAAAACTAATCATATCTCTAACAAATCATATTTGTTAAGTCGTAAATGCGCTTCTGGGACTTCCGAGCAACCTAACACTAAAAACATGGAGATCATATGACCTTTTGTATCATCTCTCGCATTTCTCAAGACAACCCACACAATGAACGAGTCTCAACCACCATCCCACACAACGAAAACCTCAAGTACATCTAGTACCATACCAAGCCTTGTCATAACAAAATAGCTCGTATAAGAGTTTAGGAAATGAGTTTCCAGCATTCACGGGAGAATAAGATAAGGAAATTCATATACCAATTGGAATCAACTAGATACCAATTTGAATGAAGTAGCACAAAAGAATGAAAGAATTGAAAGTTTCCTAAATGTCCTATAGCCTCTCGCAGATAAATACGGAGCTCATCGTATCGATCCGTAAGAATCTACTAGACATGCTCTTGTACTTGTAAGATCGGTAACCTAGGGCTCTGATTCCAACTTGTCACGACCCAAAATCGCTTAGTCATGTGGGCACCTGCCATTTCCCACCTTAGTAGGCGAACCCTCCCTTACCCAACATGCAATCTATCAATGTGGAAGAACAATGTAATAATAATAAATCTCAATATTAATTAATAGATAATAAGTGCATAATACATCTTATACCCAAGACATCAGGTCTAAGTCAGCACAAGAGCTACTAATAAACACATAGGTCTAAATATATAACAAGAACTATCTAGATGTTGCCAAAGCTCATAACATCAAAAGGAATACTGTCTGGAAATAGATGACAAGTATACGAAGAATGGAAACTCGGGCTGCAAATCTGGCAGTAGCTCACCCTAAGTCTCCAACAACACCGTTTCGAGAAACACTCTCGAGGATAAGAAATAGAACATGTAACAGACTCTGCACTCAAAAGAAGAGTACATCAAGAGTAGCATCAGTACAAACAACAGGTACTGAGTAAGAGTCAAAGGCCGTCTAAGATTAGTTCGGGCATATAAGCATAAAATCAACAAGATAAGCAAATAGGCACATAATACTCAAACCAGGGTCACAGAATATCCCATAACTGAATCACAACCTAAGATGAAACTTCTAACCACATGCCTGTCGAGTCTCAATAATCTCAAACGATAATCACAAAACCAAAGTTCTAAATCTAGGCAGAGTCACTACTCCACAATCTGACCCAGTCCATAATCCAATCAATGCCACCACAATGATACGAATAGACCATACCAAATCAGACGTGAAGAGCCATATGATGATGCGGAATAAAATGCAATGTTGTGCAATGTACTGGCCGAATACCTCAAACCTGTACACACATGCTAAAGGCATTGTTTGCTCAATAGTCATGACCCATGGGGGACCCGCGAAGTCTATATACCCCCCCACTCCGAATATACCTCAGATCACGAGTCCACTCGCTCCGAAACAAACCGTGGATCAAGAGTGTGTGTCTATATATGTATATATATATATATATATATATCAAGATAGGCCACATTCTCACCCCCTGTTAGATGTGCCTTATATACATATATTGTATACAAGATGAGGATTCAAAATATGGTTCCAGTGTAGAACCCCAAAATGAAACACCAACTCAAAAGTAAGCATGATAAATTAATGAAATCAAATGCCAATGAAAGTACGAGTCACAATGCCATAAGCCATATCAGGACTTAGATAAATCAGCTCAACCATAGAATGAATCATACAAACTATCTCAATCAACATAAAGAGTTTATGACACCTTTTATTTCCAAATATAACAACTATACCTCACAACTAAGTCTTGTGTCACCAAAGTGCTCCATTTTCTCATGTGTCATCATCAGTACCAAGTTATAATCTGATATCAATATACATGTGAAATGAGAATGTATGTCATGCATGATATCATCATAATTATACAACACGATTCAGGCCTAATCTCATTATCCTTCCTTTCTCCAATGATAAATGACACAACAAGAGAGAAATGAGTGCAACACATATCACAACACAGTAATTAAGCCATCAAGACTAATTACAATAACACGGCAACAAGACACAATCAACGAACATAATAGAATACCATTCTAAATCACCACAGTACGAATACAAATACACCATCACAAAAGCGTAAATAATGGCGACAAGCCCACATAGTCAGAAGTCATACCAACTTAGGTAATATCCAGCCAAACATTATGTCGGAAGACCTAATCATTCTTTCTCCCATCAATTCTACACAATATATATGTTTCGCTAATAAAAGTCTAACTAAGGTAAGCCGTAACCTACCTCGAATGCAGAACAGGAGCTTACTCAAAATACCCCTAATGAGTCAAGAAGGCAAAACGGGAAATTAACGGTGAAATTATCTTACTCATAGTCCTAACAATCATAATCCTTAAATTCACGGTGAAATTATCTTACTCATAGTCCTAACAATCATAATCCTTAAATTCATGAGTTTCTAATCACATTTGACCCTTTAATTCCATCAATTAGTCAAAACCCCTAAATTTGGGTGAAACCCTAAGTCTCATAATTAGATTCTTGGACTATCAAGAAATTTAACCTTAGAATGTGTTAATCTACACTTTTGGATGATATAAACAGTAAGTTAATCAACAATAATCAATTTATACTAAGGGTTTCATGATTAGGAGCCTAGGTCTCATCACTCACCACGCTAGGACTTTAAACCACCATAGAAACTCAAAGAAGAAACGTAAATAAGCAAGATAATGGGTTGGAACTTACCCCCAAAGATAATACCACCAAGTTTCTTCAATATTCGCCTCCCCAAGCTCTTAGAATTAGGTTTTAGAAGTGTTGGACTAATGGTTCGAACTTAGGAATATAAAATGAATTTCTAGTCCCATTGATCCGCTACAGCGGTTACCTGGATCTCCATGGCGATCCCGCCGTAGCCGTCAGGCCTTCCGTTATAGCGAAAATCATTAAAGTCCATCCCTTGGCGTTGCGGCCAGGACTGACCATCCATAATGGTGGAATCAAAGAAAGTCCATGCCACTGCTATGGTGGTCAAAACCTCGCTATGGCGGTCCCACTACAGCTACACCAAGCCCGTCATGGCGGTCACAGCAGAACCAGCAAAAATCTTGTTTTTTGCAAGTCTTTCCCGAAATCCCGACATCAATTCGAGGCTCCCTTGTACACAAACTATAGATGCGCACACACATAAAAACACTCTATAAACTCACCCGTGGCCTCGGATTTTCCAACGGAAGTCTAGTTTACCAAGTCAACCCCCAAACAAATAAAATCAAGTTTCCAACCAAGTACCCAAAAAGCAACCACATGCCTCGAAAATAGAACCATCCATCCCACCAAGTATAATCGACCCTCCAGACTTGACGGAATGGACAAAAGTCTGAAAAAGGTCTGTTTACTCAAAAGTCAACCATAGGTCAAACGCTTTCACTTAAGGATTCTAGATCCTTCAATTTTCACTAGAAACACTTTATAATCTTGGGAATTAGTCATTATATATATCTTGCCTAGCAGGCGGTGAACTGTCAAGACCCAACCGGAGGGCCATGACAGGCACCCGGATCTAACCTACCGAGCACCGCAAGACATCCATGCATCACATAGTCATATCTAAAAGTGGGTCATGAGGGTCATCACAAGACAACCTGCTAACTACTAAATATCATAAACTACTATATATATACATATATATATATATATATATATATATATATATATATATATATATATACATATATATATGGTACAACAAAATATAGACCGAGAAGATCATAGGACATCTAACTGTGCATATCTGTCTACGAGCCTCTACTAAAGTGAAAAGCATAACAAGGATGGGACAGGACCCCACTATACTCAAATGTACACAAAAGAATCATACCAAGCTAGGCTGTAACTCCAGAACAAGTAGAGTGCTCCAGTACAAGCGCTAAGAAGGCAACCTAAGGATGTGAATCGTCTCCCTGTCTACCTGCGGGCATGAACACAGCATCCACAAACAAAAGGACGTCAGTACGAATAATGTACCGAGTATGTAAGGCGTGAAGAACAACATAATAAAGACATAAAGGTAACATGAGATAATAGAGGAACAACTTGTACATATGAATGCCTCCAAACGTGGATGACATGCATGCTTTCTTTTTTAAAAAAAAAAAAGCATTTTCATACATACAATATAAGCCACACTGTATGGCCGCATCATCATCATTGGCCACTCTTAGGGCCATCATCATCATACCGTACCCAACTGCAGTGGTGTGCTAGGCCTGTGCATGAATTGGTTCGGTTCGATTTTGGCCATCATCGAGTTAAAATTTCGAATTTCGACTTTCTAAAATTCTTAACCAAACTCGATCCATTCTAGGTTCAATTCGATTCGTTTTTTATTATTTCGGTTCGGTTACACAAATCGATTTGTTCGGTTTATTCGAAATTTAAACAAGTAACTATTTCATTTCAGTTTTAGAGTAAACATAACAAAAAATAATGAGATCCTAAATTTGCAGGCTTATAACCAAGACATTAACCAAGAAAAAATCATAAACTTGCAAGCATAATAGCATATAAATAGCAAAACAAGAGCTTGACAACTTGTGCAAGCATACAAATCCGCCAACACCACATTACATATACCAAATTAATAATCCAGCATCTTGCAACTTGCAAGCAAACAAGCATAATAACTCGGTTTGCATCCTCAAAAAAATAAAAATAAAACTCTAGTTTGTACAGGCTAAGATCAAAGAACAAACAAAGCCATGGGTGGAGGCAATGGCCAAAAGGCAAAGATGGCTTATGAGAAGAACGCTGAAAAGATGAAAGACCAAAAAGGCAGTCAACTTGAGGCCAACAAGAAGGCCATGAATATCCAATGCAAGGTGTGCATGCAGACATTCATTTGCACGACTTCTGAAGTTAAACAAATATCACTTCACTATTAAGTATTCGGCGTATATATAGTTAGACTATTAGTGGTCGTTTGGTTCAAGGTATAAGGTGGGTTATCCATAAATTTTTATACCACGTTTGGTATAAGGTATAAAATAATCCGGAATAAATTTATACCTTGTACCAAACGTGGATAATTGCGCCGGAATAGCCCACCTTAACCGTATCCGAACCGTTAAACCGTAATATTTAGATGGTATAAAATAATGCATATTGTAAATTAGTCCGATTATAATCGAATTGTATTATCCAAATTGAATTAGTCACTAGTGGCATATAAATTCGGTTTGTTCGAATCGGTTCGGATAATTCGGATTCCGAACCGTAATATTTTGCAATTGCATTTGTAAATCGAAATCGAATTGTATTATAATTGAATTATCCGAATTGTTTCGAATCGATTCGGTCGGATATAGCGCGTGCACGTGCATGTATATATATATATATATATATATATATATATATATATATATATATATAAAGCATGCACGAGAGTACAAAGAAGTGTTACGACTCTATCGGAGTGACGTAAGGTCGGTATACCTCCGATTACGCTTATGGAACTAACATCATCAACATATCTCACCTTGAGGAGTCAATGACCATAAAATGATATCAACAACCATAAGACAAGGTCAATAGCCATGAAACAAGATCAATAATGTCATAAGAACATCAAGAACATAAGCTTCTAATATTTCTAAGAGTGAAGTCATTATGGATATCATTCGTATATGTTCGAATCAATATGATCATGCCAAAGGAAAGAAAGGGACAACCTTAACATACCTCGTCATCTACTTAACCACTCAACGTCTATCTTCCTGAGCTCACAAATCTACTTTCAAGATGATTCACACTAGGTTAAGTTGTTGAAACACTTATAAGGTCAAGTTAAACTAGTAGGTGAGTTAACGGTATTTGAACAGCATTTCCCCTATATTATCTACTTCCACCAAACTTCCAAAACAACTACAAAACATCAACAACAACAAAAATACCATAGCCAATAGATTACATTCAAACTAGAATCAAATCAGTCTAAAACTTCTTTTCAAATTCAGTCCATAGCCAATAACTTCAACACAACACCTTATGACCTTTCCACTATAACTCTTTTTACTTTTAAGACTTGTTAAGCCTTCAAAACAACTCAACATAAGAGATAGAATGAAAAAAAACCTTATATTGAAGAACTTCAACCTACACAACTTCGTTTTCAAGACTTAGCCACCACAACTTCAACTAGAAGCAAGAACAAACACTTTCTATGAACTAGTGGAGGTCTTTAGAGCTTGATCTTCTCTTGAAATGGTTTGGGATGATTATGGATGATTGAGAAAGCTTAGAGGGTCAATAGGCACATTTTATATGAAATGGACAAATAAATAAGCCCCCAAGTCATTTTTGGAAATCAATTTACTTTACGACTTTTGGAAAATTCTTTAAAATCCACCGTATAATTTTGTGCGGGTCGTACAATATCCGTCTTCTCGAGATTACGGCCGTACATTTATATGCTATACGTAACCTAGGAGATATACCTCCCTGAGTTGGATGTCAATTTTTCAAACTTAATTCCTCGTCAACTTTTGGAATTTTTGAATAATTTTAAAAATGAGGTCACGGACGTATAATATGCATTACATAAATCCAACATAATTTTTACAAAATAGTCCGTACATTTTCTCGTATTGGAAAAACATCGACCGTCTCATTTTACATTTTTCGTACATTTTGGAAATTCAAGACATTCATTTTATTTTCTCAAAAAAAGAGAAAAAGAATTTATCATTTATTTTAAGCAATTGCAATTGATCATTAAGTATTCTACTCGCATGCTAGGAGATATTAAGTAAAACGATAAGTGCATTTTGATTTTTAATAGTTAAGCATGTGAATTAGAGTTTAATTATTTTCATGGATTTTAGCTTAGTTGTAATTAAAACAATTAGAACTAAATGAGAACCCTTTACTTTTCTAATCGTAGTGTTTAAAATTTTCCCCAGATACGGTATATATACTAGGGAAAACTACGTAATATCATGTTAAGGAGAAATATTTACGAAAACGTAACGATAGTTTTCCTTATTTACACAAACATAACGATATATTACAAAACATGACGTTGTTTTTTTTTTTTTTTGAAAATATATATATTTTTATAAAAAAAATATTTTTTAAAAAAATATTTTTATTTTTTAAAAAAAATAATTTTATATATTTCCGATAATTTTATTTAACTATTCGAAAGTCCCCGAAATGTGTATGTGTGAGCAAAAATTTTTAATATAATTTTCATATACATAAATCCAAGCCTTGAATATTGTATGAAAATTGTTACAATGTTGTTGTAATATTTTTTAAAACCTAATATGAAATTTATATACAAATAATGTGAATTCTTGCCATTACATTCTTGCATAAAAAACATGTTTCTTGATCAAGAGTATACACATTTCATGTTCTTCATTTTTACATTTTTGAGCGTACATTTCATACACAAAAATTTGAGCGATTATTTTAAGTCTTGAATGTTGTATCAAAGTTATATACATTCATTTATTTTCTAACAAACTTTATACATGAAAAAGAAATTTTAAGACATGAGCAAGATACAAATTTTACACACAATTTTGAGCGGATTTTTTTAATTGAACGAGATATACACATTTCATACATTTTTCATACACTAAATTTTGAGCAAACTTTTTTAAGTCTTGAGCGAGATATACACATTTCATACAACTTTCATACATAAGTTTTTGAGCAAAAAAAATATTAATTTTTAAAAAAAATAAAAAATAAATTTTAAAAAAATATTTTTTTAAAAAAATAAAAAAATATTTTTTTAAAAATGATTTTTAAAAAATAAAAAAATAATTTAAAAAATTATTTTCATGGATTTTATGCTTTTTTGTAATATGTAATTAAAACAATTAGAACTGTATATGAGAAACCCTATATACAACATATATTCGTATACATCAAAGATATACACGTCACATATATGTGTATAGCAAAGGTCCAGACCCTTCCTTTATTTGGTCTACCCGGGTCCAACCCAAATTAGGCTGACCCGACCCAAGAGCAACATGCTGTATAAACACACAACTTCAACCAAACAAACCCCTAAAAGGGGTTGAACACCATCGCGGATAGGGTTTCACTAACCTTGGCGCCGCCCTTCACTCCTTTCTCTCTCCTTTGTCATCTCATTGCCAAAATGGCAAAGGCGTAGAGGCTCTAGCATCGTTCAGGCTTTGTATAGCCCATTTGAGCAAAGCATTTAATGCTTCATGCAGTACCACCCTCTTTCCACCTTATCTTGCCCCAAAGACGGTGTAACCTCCACTTTCTTATTTTTCTGAGACTGGATAAAATAATGGGATTTGTCTTGGTTCATTTTGAATTCGCTCATTCTATTGGTTCGGCTAGAGCCAGTGGATTGATCCGAGTTGGTCAAAATCCGATCATTTATTTGTTGTTTAGCTCTTATAGTAGTCGTATATTGTTGAATAAAGGTGAAATTTCCAGAAATTTTAGAAGTCCCTCATCTGTGGATTTAGGGGTTCTAAGTATTTTGGGGTTCTATTTACAATATACAGACGAAAAATATACACAAAAAACCTGATTTTTAAGTTTTCACACTTGAAATTTGGGATTCTTAGTTCAAATTTTAAATTAGCCTCTAGGTTGAGTTTTCAGTTTAAAGTTTTAATTTGTTTATTGTCTTGTGTAGCTAAGTTTGATCAGGCTCTAAGTCCATTCTTGCATCCGGCTGCACACACAAAATGTAAATTCCCACCTTATTGTTTATTTTATTTTTGCTTAGTCTAAATGCAGTAATGGTCGTATTCTTGTTTTGTTTGGATTGATCTTTTGGTATGGTGGTATGTTTAGTTAAGTTATGTTTTTCCTGATTTAAATGGCTTGTTTAGTTTAAGCATTCTAATTGTATCCCTAGTTGTTCTCCTTGGCACAGTTAGGTATATTTGTTTTGAATATGGATCTGGATGTTTAGTCTAAACAAGTTGTGATTGTGATTAATGTGAATCAGTTTATGAATGATTAATCACCTTAAATGGAGGGAATTTGAATAACTAAAGGCTAATGACTTGAGTTTAAAAACTAGGAAATGAAAGATGTGAGTCAACATTCATTGTGGTTGTTAAAAAATGGTTTAAAATGGTTCTTTAACTAGTAAATATAGGATCATGAGGGTCTGATATCACATAATTTAAACTAAAACTAGGATCACATAGATTTCTTATCAACTATGAGTAAAATGACCAGTAGTTTAAAGAATGAGGATTGACATGGTTGCTTGTAATCGAGAGTGTCCAGGTTCTTGCTTAAGTTCATTTATCCTGAATGGTTGAATGCTAATGACTTCACTTTGGTTTCGTCTATGTCATCAGATCTCGTTTTCCTCTAACTTAATATATATTTAAATCCTGAAGGAGCCTGATTAAACTGAAAATGAAGGAATGGACTTTTTAAAAGCTGAAATCTAGTTCAAGCTATTAAAACAAGTCGTAAAGATCCTATGGGATACTCCATTTGGTTTGATTTTTTTATTCAGAACACTACAATCCTTCAGTCACTTTAAAATGATCATAGTAACTTGAAATGAGTTGGCTGCTAGATATTGATGCTATACTGTTTCATCAAAGTTGGCCATTTAGTCTTCAAAGGGGTTTAAAAGATAACAAAATAAAGGCATGGTCTGCAATGAAACGGTTTTGATAAATAAATTGATGTGACTAGTTTGAGGCTAAAGGTCAAGAAGTATAGCTGTTGTGAATCCATGTTTGAACTTGTCCTTTCCCCCAACTCTGTATATATCCTTATCAATCCTGGATAATTTGAATCATAGGATAGAGTTTATGATAAGAAGTCTTTAAGCCTGTCTATATTGTTTTGAATAAACTGCCTATGTCATTTTTGTGAAATTGTTATTCAAATACTTAAACATATGTTGACCACAAATAAAGTAGAGGTTGAGAATGATATTTCAAAGGGAAATGTGTTATATCCTTGTCCTGTTTTAATCTGTTAGGGAGTTTAATTTGTTCTGATGGTTGGAAGTTGTACAACTCATGTATCTATTGAGGTTGTGTCCTGGTATTGCTATAGCATGCATTGAGAACTAGAATGTCAACTAAACAGGGCCAAACAAATCTGCCTTAGAGAAATTTAAGTGGAGCTGGTCTTAAACTTAAGTTATCCTGTCCCTTAGATCATTTGAATTGGATTAATGAAGGGATAGGAGGAAGATGCATGTGGATATGCAAGCTAAGAACCCCCATGACATGGGGAGCCTTTTTAAAGACACCTTATGGAAAGGACGGAAGAAGGACCAAGTACTACTTGGCTCATAGCATCTTCCTTTAAAAAATAAGAGGTCTCATGGCATACCCTTGAGTATGTGGAGGTGCTGCTTTGTTATAGATGCACACTTGACCTCTTACTTCGTCGTTGAACCACGTAGATTGTTCAAAATAAGCCTGCCATTACATGAAAATGATTGTCCTAGCCTTGGGGTATACATAGGTCTGGTAAAAAAAAAAAAAAAAGTGGTCTTAGTAAGTTGTATATACTTGATGTACATCTTAAGATACATATCAGGTGGTATACTATGTGTGTACATAAGTATACAAGTCATATAGGAAGTATATATTAACATCAAGGGGTTAGAAAGTCAATTAGGCTTCAACACTTAGCCCAACAAACAATTTGGTAGAGATCTGGGCCTGGCCGATTTCAGAATTAACGTGGGAAGCCCAAACTCACACTTACGGTAAAAACAAGGGGAACAAAAAGGGTTGGGGTAATGTTCGATCACCCATATTGGGCTGCCAGGCCCACTTCCTGGAAATAAGTATATATGTATATATCCGTCTTTGTATATGTACATGTTGTATATGTGTATATTTGTGATAAGTTCATAAAATTAATTTTAACCAGGTGTTTCTTTTCCCCCTTTCTCCTCCACCTCGTGGACCATTTGGGCCGGTCAAACCTCCCTGTTGGGCTGAGGCCCAACAGGCTCTTCTTTCATTGCAAAGGCAGTTCATTTTTTTGCACGGATTGCCCTTCGTTTGGGGTGGTCTTTAAATTTTGCCCCTCAAATTTGTGGTCTTTAAATTTTGCCCTTCATATTTGTGGTCTTTAAATTTTGCCTTTGCTTGGAAAGATGAGCGAATACATGAAGTTACGGGTTCGAACCCCCTGCATAAAATAAAAAATAATTTGGGCTGAGCGTATCCCATACAATCATAACTAAATGTCCCTCAAGACAAAAGTCTCCCCTCACCGGCGTACTTTTAGTTAAACATAACTAAAAGTCCGCAGGGGGCATACAAAATTTAAACTTTGCCTTATAAGGCAAACTTTTTTTTTTTTGGTTGAAAGTCTATTTTATTCCATCCAAAAAAACTTTTACAAAGACAAAGTTAAAAGTCGACCTTCAACCCGTACATGGTAAAATTCCTACTCACTAACTTCGCTCAGTTTCAATCAACTACACTTAGCTAGGGATAGCAATTCATAGCAAAGAGCTCTCTGCCATTTAGAAGTTGTTCTGCCTTGGATGTGAATATGTTGTGCAATCTCTCTGCAAAGTCTATCAGGAAGAAACTGAGTATTTTGAAACGAGTAGGTTCCTTTCTCTCCAAACCAATGCCACTAGCATACCAAAAATGCAAGTAATGGAGCAGTTGACTGATTTGTGTCTAGCAATGTGTGAGATCCATTTGATTTCATTTTGCTATTCTTCTAGTGTACCCCATACCAACAATATCCTTTTGTGATGGAGCATTCAAAATAAAGATGGGAAAATGTTTTGGGTACGCTTAAGATGCAATCGAGGTGGCACTTGAATGCCAAATTTTGAAGTCTATCAACAATTGCTAACTAATTCACGGGCAAAGTGTGAATTTGTATACGGATGGACATTTGGTTGCGGCATAATACTTTTCCATGTAACTTTGGTTTATATGCTTGAAAAAATACATATATATGCTTTGGCAAAGTTTGCCCATAAGGCATAAGTATGCCCCCATCGGCATAAGTTTGGTAAATCCTTAACAAGTTTATGCCGATGGAGCATACTTTTATGGCAAACTTTTATGCGGATCGGCATAAACTTGTGAAGGAATTATCAAAGTTATGATTATACTTATAAGTGCCCATACAAGGCATAAGTATGGGGTCATAACTTTGCTGGGACAAGTGTATTTGGGGGGCATAATAAATTTAAACTCGCCTTGCGAATTTTTTTTAAAATTTTGATTGTGGGGTTCGAACCGAAACCCATGGGATTTAGCGAAGGGCAAAATTTAAAAATTTCATATATGAAGGGCAAAATTTAAAGACCACCCCAAAAAAGAGAGACAGTGCGAATTGCCCAAGGCGTTCGCCAACATGAAAGGGAAGCTAATATGTACATGATTGCGTTGAAGGCCCAACCATGGATAAAAATGGTCAACTAGGGGCTTGGTACGCCCCTAGCCTAACCTTCCTTTTATTATTTTTGTTATATATTTCGAGAATGTTATGTTGTATTTGTGTATTTGTAAAATTCACATTAATATTGGAATCTATTATGATTAGAACTAGTCGTCTTAAGACAACGGTGCTTATGCCGTTTAGTAGACTTTAAGTCCCCAAATGATTTTCAAAACCCCAGAATAAACGTGACAGCTTTGAAAACTCGAGAACAAAATGATCTTTTGCGATACAAGTTTTGATTAAAAGACAAATGATTTCAAAAATCTAAAGTGTTATGGATACTAGCAATAGAACCCGTGCGATGCTCGGTTAACAATAAGGAAAATTAGTTATCTTAATATCTTAATTTATTCTAGTAATAATTTTTATTGCATCTGTTTGACATAATAATACTTAAAATAATAAATTATGAAATATGAGAAACAATTATGAATAAAATAAAGTTTAGCGTTATCAACAATGTAAAATTTAATTTGTAGTCTTATACTGAAATTTAAATTAATACCCATGTTGATTATTTTTGTTGTACTGTTTTTGTTACGGGGTATAGTGTTTTCTTCAAGTAATACCATGTGACTCAAATTTAAGTAGAGGCAGACACAAGGAAAAACAAAATCTCCAGTAAATCAACATCAAGTTTGGTCAAATAAAATTTGCAGGAAAGATATTTCACTGGCCAAAAACAAATCAAATAATTATCAAATTGATCGTCAAAAGATAATTGACTTTGATGTATTACAATAACACAAAACCCCACCCACAATCAGGAAAATGAAAAAGAAAAAAATAAAAGAAGAAAATAACCTCACTCTATTTCTTAGGACGTTTCAAATACAAGCAGACACTTACTGTACACAAACGAAATTACAAGTATAGCTTAAAACTTAAATGCAGAACTACACTAGAATAGCAAATGATAGATATTTGACTCAGCAAAACTAGTCATTCACAGCATCCTTCTCAAACTGTTGAGTTGGTCTCTGCTAGCACCAAAACTAGCAGGGTTTCCAGGGCCATGAACAGCTTCTGTACTAATTCACATTGTTCAATAACTGTACAGCAACCATGTGCAGGCCTTCCTTGTTTGTTGCCTAAACATATCTGTACGCATGAGTTTGGCTTGATGCTAATGCTTCTCCAAGCTACAAAAACCCATTGTCGAGAATCCTCAAACAAGGTTTATGCAACAATTATGGAAGGCCGAGTGTCAGTATGTTGAATACTTCATCCACAAATTTCACGCCTGTTATTTTAAGTTCTGTAAGTCATTTCTCCCATGAGATGACTACATACGCAAGCAGAATGCTGAACATGAGGTGCACCGAATTGTATGAAGCTCAAAGTACCGCAAGTTCATCACAACTACCAGTTTGCTCTATTTCTGTCTGATTATCTGGACTGGGTACTCTTATATGCTCTCCAAACATCTTCCCAGTGGCCTCTACTTCCACTTCTCTCAAAGTGAGAAGTATTAAAATCCGTGTGTGCTCTAAATGGGCTGCTCTCAGTGCCTCTGCTTTGATTATTTCTCATCTCTTCTTCAAGGTCATAGCGTGAACGCTTCAAGAAAGAAGCAGTAACTCAGTAAAGATTCAAATTTCAGCAAACAAGAGATGTACAATTTATAGAAGAAAATGTTAGGCAATCACGGCCACCTCCCTAAGCAAAGAAGAGGAGCAAAAAATACTAAGCAGATTAGCACATCCAGGTACCAAATAAATTTAGTGCCATGATTAAACACGATCAAGGGTATGTTTGGTATGGAGGAAAACATTTTCTCTAGGAAAACAAGTTTCTTAAAAATGCGGAAAATGGGGAGAACAAGTTCCATAAGTGACATTCCAAGTTCATTGTCTCCCCACCCATCCAACGCCCCCAACCCCCACCACCCACCACCCCTGAACCCCCACTCCCCACCCCATCCCTCCCCTATAGTATTTTGCTTGATTACACATAAATGTGCTCTAGGGATAATATTTTTTTCACTTACCAAACACTAGAAAATAAGTAAGAAACCCACTTGTTTTCCAAGAAAAACCAGGGCGAGAAGAAAAAGAACTGTAATATGAATGGGAGAAGTTCTTTCTTAACATGTTCTGAGAAAACTACTTGAGTTCAAATAGTTATTTTATAGAAGACATACTGGTCATTTCAAAAAAGGGAAATCTCTCAGGCTGTTCTTTCTTCTAGAGATGTTTTGATTTTATTTCTAAAAGGAATTTTATTTTCTTTGCCAAACAAACAAGTTTTGCAATTTTCAGAGAAATTTTTTTCCCAGCGCCACCCATTTGAAGTCTCCTGATCTGTGTTTTCCTCTCATTTCTTTGCTTCTAATTTGACGTTTAATTCTAGGTCTGTTTGGATTCTTACTCGGGTATGAGAAATATTGAGTTCAATAATTCGGTTCAAGTGTAGCACAACGATTATAAGGCACTGGGTTAGAGCCCTTAGAGAAGGCAACAAACGAAAGACTGCCGCATAGCCTGAATGTTAGCAACAGGATACAAGGGGATTTGGCTCCTAGTGTCTTAACAATAAATGAAACATAGGTTTAATTTTTTTTTTTTTTTTTTAATACGCTGGTCCACAACAGCACAATGCTTTTCCTGAAGAGCTCCTTGAAACAACAGTCAGATTAGATGGAAGACTCCAACAATAAAGAAAATTCAATTCAAGGGCAAAAGGGCATCTAACTTTCATAGGCTCCACAGTGACAATCTCCCGTAAACTAGGAACCATATACATGGATAAGGCTGAAGACAAGGCATACGATAGAGATAATTACAGTCCAATGCCTTTCGGTGATCTGATTTACAAAATAGCCAGTAAATGTATAGGTTTTGTATATTAAAGTATAAATACACATATAATATACATATTGTATACACAAACTATACATATAATACATATAAATATACATATAATATACATAATCAGTGTATAGATTTTGTATATTTTGACTAGCGCTCGTAATTAATTTTAGCCAACGGGCCAAATATTGATCAAAGCCCAAAAAGATATCTATCTTCGATTATATTTTATACTCTGAAATTAACATCCACTACCAAGCACGTTTCTTACATGAACTTGGTACAAGCCCCTAATTCCATGCCAATCTACATCCTAGGGGAAGATCCACGAGTACGCAAGACCGGAAGAAAGGCCAGCAACAAATTGGTGATTTTACCACCACACATTCTTTGATCTGGTCACAAATTACTCCCAGGCAAACAACCATGAATCAAAACATACCTTTGCAGAGTCCGAAAGCACTGCATAGGCCTCTCCTATCATTTTAAAGAGCTTGTCAGCATCTTTGTGGACTTCTTCTGCTATTTCTTTCCACAGTCCATCATCCGCATTGTCATTTCTAGCCAGTGATTGCCCAGCCTAGATCACCAAAACAACGTTTAGCTAAAGTCACCATAAGTGATGTTATAAAGTAGCAAAGGTCTTCAAAGAACCTTATCAGGGTGATGCTTGAGAGCAGATTTTCTATAGGCTTTCCTAATTTCTGATGCACCAACAGATGGATCAACTCCCCTGTCATTGTAGCATCAATTGTTAGAAAAGCCATTGCATAGTACAAAATCATACACCCGTATGTCTATTCTTAGTTCACAAATAAATACTCTCATACACGCAATTTAAGAAAGAAAGAAAGACTTTTGACATAAAAGTTAAATATGTATAACATACCAAAAGTGATGTAGATTCTCTACCTTTTGGCATACCTCTTGTATACGGGAACTTTTCAATATTAATAAAAGTATTTACCTTGTTCAAAAAATTGTATAACATGCCAAAAGTACCTTTAATATCTTGTAATTTTTAAAATGTCATTTCTATTTCTATAGCTTATCATCAAAGACAAAATGGGAATGTTAGAATTAAAGAGCTCCCAAATATAGAAAGGTGTTAATCTTATGGAACGGACCAAAAAGGAAGAGTTTCATATAAATTGGAATGGAGTAAATACGTGTCATACTTTATTACTACAAGACCAAAACAGACAACTTATCAATTATGTCACAAATCATACAGGATTGACAACTAACATGCTGATGATTGCTCAAAGTAGATATTACCCTATCTGGACAACTACCTGAAGCTTTCAAACAGTTCCCCACAGAAATAAAAATAGTTTCCCATAAAAGTAAACAATTCATACACAGAAGCTTCAACCATGTCTAGACAATCAAAAGTCAAAAAGCTTAAATTCTAATTTATTGTCACTTCCAAAGATCATGTGAACAGTCAACTACAATAAATTTGCAGATAAGTAGAAAGATACGACGGACAACAGACAACTACAGATATGCAACACAATTAGCACAAGGCGCCCCAGGAAAAAAATAGAAACAGTAAACTTAATGCTGATACCAAATTATGTTTTCTCAAGCAGTCCATATGTTCCAAAAGAATGACAACTCGAAAATAATACTCCCTCTATTTTAATTTATGTGTCATACTTTTCCTTTAGTCCATCCCAGAGAAAAAATCGTACTTCCTTATTTAGAAACAATTTAACTTTGACCTTCTCATTTTACCCTTAATGAGATGATTTATCGCCACACAAATGTCTATGGCTTGTTTTAGACCACAATTTTCAAAGGTCCTGTTTTCTTAAACTTCGTGCACCAAACACTACCAAATAAATTGGGATGGAGGGAGTATTTCTGGAAATCAATAACTTGACTGAATTAAGAAACTCACAATATGAGGTAAAAATTCAAGGGGATTTCCTTTCTGGCTTCTTCCTCCATGGTCGAAAGCTTTTGCTGTGTTTGCCGAATCTCATTTACGAAACTCATTTTGGATGCAGATCCACCAGCTTTATTTTCCATATGCCTTGTCAAAAGGGATACAAGTCGCTGAAGATCTGAAGCTGCTCGTCCATAATCTCTGATCATCTCGAAAAGAGAAGCTCGTCTTGAGAGTGCCTGCATTAGATTGTGTTGACATTTAACTGAAGATATACTGTACCCTAAATAAGGTAACTAACTCTACAAAATTGCTCTGGGCACTTATTAACTAGAAAAACGCTGCCAAACTGAAAAATTCAATGTACTAGATCACAGGAAAAATTTAGTGTAGTCAAACAAAGTTCTCGGGTAACATTTAAAACTGTATGAAGAACTATTGTGATTAACCAGCCAGTGCATATGAGAGAAACAATAAAACTACCATCCTTGACGCAGTTACTCACTCAGCAAAGAACTTCATGAAGCAAATGAGAAAAAAAAATTCCTATTTAAGGTCGGCTTATGGCTATATTCTTCATAGTAATGTGCAAAGCGTAAAAAGAGAGAGAGAGAGAGAGAGAAGAGATCATCCGAAACAATTCCTAGAGATGTACAAACTTCACAATTACTATAGACAAAAGCCTCCATGTGAAAAAAACTAACTCTTCATTTTACACAAATAAGTGTCTTTATTTGTTGTTCTTTACTGTTTAACATCTCAACAAGTATCATCTAAGTAAACTAGGAGAACCTGGTATATAGTGCAAGCTAGACCTCGAGAAAGCGCACAATCATGTCAATTGGGATTTTCTGGATTTCATTATGTAAAGAATGGAATTCGAGGACCCGAGAAGAAAGTAGATTAGCTTCTGCATAGCTATCGTCAGATACTCGATCCTAGATAACGGCAGCCCATGTGATTTTTTTTTTTTTTTTGAACAGTTAACATTTCTATTTTTCTATTATGAACAGAGAAATACACCAATAGTGTACTTCAGTAGTAACTAGTAATTACAAGTAGTAGTCACAAGAGCAAAACCTACCACCTATTCCTTCATAAGCTATCTAAAATCTTAGCTATGTCCTCTGCCTCCTGAGGGAGTTCATGAATATTCCAAAAATAGAAAAACACTAGACAGTTCATTTTTAACTACTGGAAAGTGACACTTTTATTTTCAAAATCAAAACATCTCTGATTCCTCTCCTTCCATATTGTCCACGAGATGCAGGCTGGGACAATCTTCCATCTCTCCCTATGTCCTGACAGATTCCCATCTCTGTTCCACCAAGCTAGAACTTCAACTGTACTCCTTGGCATTGTCCATTTTAGATCCTTCAAAAAATCTGCCAAAGTTGTTCTGCCACTTTACAGTGTAAGAAAAGATGATTAATCGTCTCTGCTTCAGTTTCACAAAAAAAACATCTGGAACATAGTTGACGACCCCTCTTCATCACATTATCTTGAGTTAAAACAGCCTGTCTAGCCACTAACCAAGTGAAACATGCCACCTTGAAAGGAATCTTAACTTTCCAAATCAACTTCCAAGGTCAGAATCCCAGTTGAGTATTTCTGTTATGAATGCATTTGTAGGCTGATTTGACAGAGAATATCCCCTTCTTTTCCTTCATCCAAACTAGACTGTCCACATTAGTGGAAAAATCTTTGAACTGCTCAATAGTGTTGTAAAATTCTGTCAACCTTTCCATCTCCCAGTTATTGAGCAATCTCCTATAACTGAGATTCCAACCAAAATTATCCCTAACTTCCAAAATAGTTGCCATCTTCTGTTGGTTCAAATTATAAATCTAAGGATGCTTCAAAGAGTATTGACCAACCCAAACATCGTGCCAGAAATGTGCTTTCCCTCCATTTCCTACTCTAATCTTGGAGTTATGCCATATTTTGGGCCACAAAAATTTTTTGGTAGCTCGAGAGGTCTGGGATCCATTACTTCCATGTTGTCTTTACTGGTTAGGGAAACGAGAATAGAATGGCGGATAGAGTTGTGACTAATGAATACCTGAGGAATTCCTCTGCAGCTTTTGGGCGTCAAGACATTGTAAGAGCTATACACTTCTTATTCACAGATGAAACTCTAATATTTTGTTGATGCCGAAGAAATCCTTGAGATTGCAGGATTCAAGCTCGCCAACCACTTAAAATTTATATCGGTTTGTCGGCGGGCTCATCAAAAAGAGACACATCAGCAAGTCATCCGGTTGTAGAAAGGGCAGAGAAAAGACTTGCAGGTTGGCAGAAAAAAATGTGCGTCACAGGGGAGAGAAAAGAAGTATTAATTAAAAGCACTCTATCAGAGCCCAAGGTAGAATTAAAGATTGACACCTTCTTTGAATTATTCGACCTCAATACATCACAGGAATCTGACTCCCTGCATGTAATACATCAGCCACTGGAAACAACTGGGACTTTCGAGGTAACTGAGGAGGATGCATTAACCTTGTCAAATTGGGATAATTCTGTTGACAAACTCAAGGTGGGAGATGAAATAATTGAAGATGGAGCAAATTAAGGAGGACATACATGGCTACTACAAAAAACACTACTCTGGAGGTGAAGTATGGAGGCCTGAAGCTAACTTTGATGACCTTGGTTGTATTCCAGGGGAGGAAAAAGTTTGGGAAAAGAATGTGCACCAGATAAAAGCCCTGGACCACATGGCACACCATGGCTTTTCTTCAAAAGTCATTGGAGTTTTATTAATCAAAGAGGTGACGGGAGCTCTTAATCACTTTCACCAAAATTCACATGGTGATCTCTTGCAATGCTACTTTTATTGCTCTTATTCCAAAGAAAAAAGGAGCGGTGGAATTGAGAGATTACAGGCCTATAAGTCTAACCAGCAGTGTATACAAAATTTTAGCAAATATATTAGCAAAAAGGCTCAAGAAAGTTATTGGCAAGTTAGTCTCTGGACATCAGAATGCATTCATCAAAAATAGACAAATCAGGGATGCAGCCTCAATTGCAAATGAAGCATTAGATTGGAGACTGAAAAGTGATATTCTTGGTATCTTGTTCAAGCTAGATGTGGAGAAAGCTTTTGATCAAGTCAACTGTTCTTATCTTATTTCTGTGCTGAGGTAAATGGGTTTTGGGAATAGATGGATAAGGTGGATAAAGTTCAGTAGTACAGCAACAGCAGCAACAACAACAACATACCCAGTGTAATCCCACAAGTGGGGTCTGGGGAGGGTAGGATGTACGCAGACCTTACCCCTACGTTTGAGGGGTAAAGAGGCAGTTTCCGATAGACCCTCGGCTCAAAAGAAATTCTTTGAGGTAGTTAAATGTGTCGCATGACTTTTGGCAGCAAAAGAGACCACAATGTGCCTAAAAGTACAGAAGTCAGTTGGTGTTTTGCCAAAAGGAAATACACAAATCTTCTCAAAAGATGTCACAGTCCAGGTACCAGAAACCTATGTTGCTCGGACCCAGCACTTTTGCCGCCGTACCCGTGTCGACACGACACTCACATGGGTTTGGATACGGAATTCGTGTCAGATCCGGTCAATGGAGATTGGATACTTTGACCAAATTAGAGAAAAATTTTGAGATTATGATTTCCCAAGATAACAAAAAGTAGAGATTTGAAGACATGGAATCGCATACCTTGAACTAGTCTCTTATCTCTGTTTCAGATGTCTTCAGCATTGTTTGCTTCATATAGCAGGCCAAATCGAAGAAATCAGAGAGTTAAACCAATTGCAAAGTGATGGACTTGCCTTGCGTATATGCAGCATTCTTCCTATTTTGATTTTCATGGTTGCTGGGAAGAAGGAGAGAGTTTGAAGAAATTGGGGAAGATGACTAGGTCAATCAATTGGGGAAGACGACTTGAGTTTCTTTTTGTTCTTTAAGTGTAAAACGAGTTTTTTTTTTTTTTTTTTTGGGTATCAATTCTGAAACACTTGGTATATGGATAGTCCACGTGCACATTATTTAGTACAATATTACTTCATCCAAATTTTGTCCCTTATTTTATATAATTAAAAAAAAAAAAAAAAAAAGAAACACTAATGACCTGCATATACCCAATTGAACTTTTAAATTAAAAAATTATCATAAGAGTTCTGAATTATTTTTTGCATATTATTGTAGCTATATTATTAGAATTTCGAATTATTTTTTGCCGAATTCCCGCACCCGTATCCGTACCCACGAATCTTAAAATTTAGATCATGCCGAGTCCGACCTCTAGATCCGTACCCGTATCCGACACCCGAGTCCGAGCAACATAGCCAGAAACACAAGTTTACTAGCCTAGTGACAGTTTGAATATACTATCTCAAGTTCAGACCAAACTCCTTGAAATGACTCGCTTATTGATGAATCTTAAGATAAAAGGATACACAATAACTTTTTTTTTTTTTTTTTTTTCAAACCAAGGATACACAATAACTAATAGAGGACATTTCAAACCATCATACAAGCATAACTTCATGCAGGAGCCAACTCATAGAGCAAGGCCCTACAGGTCCTTAAAGGAGTTAGATCTTAGTAAACAGTAGTCCAGTCAGTTTCTTCTCTCCAGAAAATGGTATTAGGCAGGGCTTATCTCCTTCTCTTCATTTTAGCAATAGAAGGTCTCACCAAAATGCTTAACAAAGCTAGGCACCTGCAGTGGATTCAAGGTTTTAAGATGGGCATATCATTAGGGGGCTATATCTCAGTGTCTCATTTGCTATATGCAGATGATACGTTGATTTTTTGTGAAGCAGATAGCTCACAATTATTATATCTCAAGGCTGCATATTGATATGCTAACAACTGTCATTTACCCTGTGAATACTGTACCTAAAATTGAGGGACTGGCAGGTACCATGGGTTGTAATATTGGTACATTCCCTACTGCATATTTGGGTCTCCCGCTAGGGGCTAAATTCAGGTCAGCAGATGTATGGAATGGGACCGCAGTGAGAAGATGAAAGGAGGCTGCCGTCTTGGCAACTGCAGCATCTTTCAATGGGGGCAGGTTGACATTGATTAACAGTGTGTTAGACAACATTACAATTGACATCAAGTCCCTATTTCCAATGCCCAGGAAGGTGCTAAGCCAGCTTGATAAAATCAAAAGATCCATTCTTAGTCAAGTGAGTCAAAGTCACTCAAAACTAAGCATAAAGGTGGTCTGGGGATTAGGGATCTTGCAAAACATAACAGGAGTATGTTGATTAAATAGCTCTGGAGGTATAGCTCAGGAGAACCTGCTTTCTGGAAGGAGGTGATCAAGGCTAAGGATGGTGCTGAAAACCACTGGTGCACTAAAACTCCTAGCTCTTCAGAGGGGGTGGGACCCTGGAAGCAAATTAGCAAACATTGGGATGAGTTCTCTCAAAGAATCAGCTTCAAAGTTGGCGATGGTGCTCACATCAAGTTCCGGAAAGATCATTGGTTGGACAATTCTACACTGAAGAAGGACTATCCTAACCTGTTCCAGATTGCTTCAAATCAAGACTCCACCATCGCTTACAATATACTGGCAGCACCTGGACAACTTGAGAAGGAATGTTCATGATTGGGAATTACAGGATCTCCTAGATCTACTGAGCAGGCTTGATAATTTCATCCCTGAAGAACTGTTGGCAGACCACTTTGGGGTGATTCAAAAGAGGGTTCATGTACTGTAAAAGCAGGTTACAGCCAACTTTGCGTGCAGAATCAGATCATTGAATTTTGGCCCTGGAAACTTATCTGGAAGCCTTCCATCAAGGATCATTTGGATTGCCTGGACAGTTCTGAATCAGGCATGTTTAACTCAAGACAACCTTAGCAGAAAAAGTATTCAGCTTCTGAACAGGTGCTCGAGCAATTCAAAAGGTATCAGTCACCTCTTCCTCCACTGTTCAGTTGCTAATGACTAATGGAATATGTTCAACTCTCTTTTGGACTCAATTGGGTCGTGCAGTTTAGAGTCAAAGATGCCTATAAAAGTTGGTGCTCATGGAGAGTTGATAGGACCATCAAGATCCCTGCAAGTATTTTTGGTGTGTTTGGGCTGAGAGGAACCGCAGATGTTTTCATGGAATTTCAACTCAGACACATGCCCTAACAGCAGCGTCTTCTCAATTTATTTTGGTGGAACAATCTTATTATTTAGATAGTTCTGTCCAGCTCTTGGACCTTGTTAGCTCTCTAACTTTATTTTTGTGTTCCCATATGTAATTTCAGCATCTTCTTAATACATCTTAATGGAACAACTTACGTCATCAGGAAAAAAAAAAAAAAAAAAGGTAGAAAGCATATCAAGGATTTGAACAGTACATGCTTTCAACTCCTATGCAGTAATGAACTACCAGAGGAAACCATTTTCTCTTTTCTTTTTTTTTTTTTGAAACTGGTAACTATGGAAACCATTTTCTCTTTTCCTTACGAGCATTTGAGAGAGTTTATATTGGAAAACAAAAGAAGGGTAGTTGAAAGGTTTTCCCTTCAAGGTAAGACTACCAGAAAAGGCAGGAGGCCCAAGAGAGAAATTGTATTCATAGCTGCACTAAAAAGACCGTTTTGAAACCATACCTTCGCATAATTCCCATCAAGGGCAATCGCGAGGCTGCAATCTGCAATGGCATCTGAAATTTGCCCCATGGCTCGGTACGCAGCAGCGCGATTGCAGAAACAGATTGCTGTGAAGGACCGTGACTCAAAATTACATGATACTGCAGCAGTATAATGCTCAACAGCTTCTGCATGCTTTCCTGATTGAAATGCTGCGTTTCCAGCTGCCTGCATCGTAAAGGGTGAATATCTTGAAATGGAAAGCAAAATGTTCTAATTCATTTGTTATCATTACTTTTTTCTCGGGGTGGCAGCATAAGATTTTGCATTACTTGCTCTCAGATATGCCAGGAATCAGAAAAATCCAATGAAGATGACTAGCCAAACAAGGGAGGTGGAGATGGGGTAGGAAAACATTTAAGCTTAATGGCTGAAGAAACAAGTGTGAGGCTATACAGTAGCAAACAAGAGTCTGAAGCAACTAGAAACAAGAACATAGTCAGCTCAGTTCGTACGTCTTTAATCAACAAAATTAGTAAGATGCTAAGATGAGGCCTCACAATACTTCCAGGATAGGTAATAGCACATATTGCAGCCATAGACTAGTTCTGAATGCTACAGTACAAGATCACACTGGACCGAAGAAACTCAGCTGATTGTGTTCCCTTAGTGTAGAACCTAGAGAAAACTAGACCTGGCACCTTATTTGAATCTAGAGGATATCACTGCTTGCAGAACCCAAAATGAAACCATTACAATCATAATGGAGCAACCTTACAATTCCTTTTTGGCTGATGGACTCAGACCTTAAGGAATTAGTATTCAAAGTAGATTATTAGACTCCCAAAAACCATAAAATTTTCGCTATAAACACAAACAAAAGATGCAGATAATTGTATCTTTTATCTTCTTTTTCAGAAGGGTACAATGGTTACTAAAACTGCAGTAACTTTCCCACACTAGGAGCTTACCAAAAAAGGTTAAGACATTAGGGCCCGTTTGGCCATGAGAATTTTTCACTTTTTTCCGGAAAATTATTTCACTTTATTTGGAAATCATCGTTTGGCCATGAACACTCCAAATACAACTTGAAGTTGTATTTGGAATTTGGAAAACAACTAAAACCTTGTTTTCACTTTCATACATTCAAACAACCAAATATTTTTTGCAAAAACTATAACCAAACACAACTCCATCTTGAACTCAACTCCAAAATTCCAAATAAAGTGAAAAATATTTGGTTTTCATGGCTAAAAATAAATTTACTTCCCAAGGGTCAGGCAAAGGACTAGACCTCCAAAAAAAACATGCTTGCTTAAATCTCATATTGCACAAGAATAACTAGTAACACCTTTCTCCAAAATGACAAATAAAAATAACAACAAACACAAGAACTTTGCTAGGAAATTAAGGATTGACCAAAGAATGACCAACCAAAACACTTCAAGCAGCTTCAAAAAGACAAATGATAACAAGAACAATATCTAGTAGGAATTTGGACGTGAATCGGTTAATATTTCAAAAAAGTAGTATTGGAAAGTCAAAGGCTATTTAGAAGTTAAAGTTGGGTTTGGATATTTTTTTTGTGCGTGTGTCTCTACATTGAGCCTGAATGAGTCAGTTGAGCCACCGAATCCCAACTCAACAACCCAATATTTGAGTGGAGACCAAGTTGGCCCAAGCTTGATCCAATTGGCCCTGTAAAATGGCTAGCTAAAGCAGTGAGCCGTGTGTGTTGTTACTTCACATACCATAACACGGGCTCTCCTTAAATGGTGCAACTTAGTATTGACATAACAGTCCTAGCAAACTTAAGTTCCTACAGACTCAAAGGTACAACATAAAATAAAAGTTCTCGCCTTGCGTGATACCTGCCATCTTTCTCATTTATCACGGGCCACGGCTACTAACTAGCTAATGCAGTCAGAGACCATAATTGTTTTTTCTTCTTCAGTTATTGCTATTTCATTTTCCTTTCAGATTTCATCCCAGAAGATTTTCAAAAATATCAATAGGTATATCATTTTACAAGTTTCATAAAAAGATAATGGCCTATAGTTCAAATGATAGGTGCTACATTTAGTTAATAGAAAATACATGTATACCATTAAAAAATGGTATATATAATACATGTATAACCTAGGAATAAGCTGATTATAACAAGTGATAGGTGCTTGCTTAAAAAGGGAAGATCATAAAGCAGAAAGCGCACTCACCTTAAAGCACAATAGCTCACGAATTGTTACAGCAAGAGGAACAACAGCTTCTAAATTCTTGAGTCCACTACTGCAAAGTCAAATTAAATGACTGTAAGCTAACACCTACATGTACAAGAGGATAAACATATGTTCCACAATATAGAAGCCACCTTTCCATTAGACACAACGATTTCTCTTGGTTCTTCAGAAAACTATCAGCCTCTTCAAGCTTCCCGAGATAAAAGTATGACTTCACTATTTTAGAAAAGCACCACAGCCCGGAGGAAGCACTTCTCTCTGTGATCGCACTATCTAACTCTGATGACTGGTAACTGGAATTATATGGCAGAGTATTTGACTTAGCAAATTCAAGTGTCTTCTCACATAACTGGATCACCTCTTCATACTTCCGCAGCTGTTCATTGAACTCAACAAAATTAATTTATTTCAAGAATTCAAAAGATTTCTGGAACACATGGTGCAATATTACAAATTTTAAGCAGTCAAAAATCAACATGGTTCAATGACACAAACCATAAGAAGAGCATCTGCTTTCAATTCGAGTAGTTTCTCTGAATAGGTGCTTATTGTCAAAGCCTCAGAGACCACGCCCAAGGCCAACTCTGCATCACTTGGCCTTCGTCTTTGCAATAGTTCCACACACTGCTTCATGCATTCTAATACCCTCTAAGGGACATTGAAAAAGACCAATCAGCTTTCAGCTTTTCATTTCATCAAGGCAACTAAGTTCATTTTGTTTGCTGAGCATTGAGAAGTTTCTTATGCATTATTATTCAGGAAGAAGCTGGACAAAGAAAATCCAAATCAAAGCTTCAACTAGAATGTCAAGACCAGAATCTATGAGTAAAATTACCTATTCTGACAGCATATGTCTATTTTCTTTTCTTAGCAAAATAATAGCTGTGGTACACAAACAGGAGTGTCCTATAAGAAGCTAATCTAGCAACAGATACTTAAGTGCACCCTCTCTACTTGGGTTCATCTTGTCTATTTTCTCTTCTTTTCCTCAATTTTTGGGCCTCCAAATGACCTTGCATTTCATAGGAGATAACATAAGTAAGTTATTCATGTAGCATGCTTGAGATGTGCTACACAAACAAGCTTACAATTTCTACAGCTAAAGTTTCCAGATAATATCATTCAAAACCTGATGAAATCCGTAGATCTTGTTGGAAGTTTTTCTTCTCTTTTTCTTTCACCAGACAACTGGTGGACTAATAACAAGCTGTGGCATAAATTACATTTATTTTTTTTAATAGTTTTCCTGCCATATGGTGGCAGTGCCCTTTATATCACCCCAAAACGAACCACGTTACACATAAAAGGAGTTATAAATGCTGTGCATCACTCCAAATACCAAATGGACATGCCTATACGATACGCAAAAAGAATTTCACAAAGTTGTGTGTTATTGGTGAGGTAATAATTGCATGGAGAACACAGCTAAGACAACTCAAATGAAGGGGCAGTATAGGTGGTAGCTGTCTAGGGAAAGAATCTGCAAAAGATAAGGCCTGATAAGAAGAATGTAAATGAACGACTGAAGTTAATCATTGTACCTGTGCCTTTTCCAATCCCTCTGAGGCTTCCACCAATATCTTTCTATCCACACACGCCTCTGGCCCATGTTGCAAGCACTTCATGAAAAAACATGATGCATTTTCGACTTCCCCGAGGGCAAGGTAACAGCTAAGAAAATGCAAAACAAAACATAGTTACAAAAACAATGTGTCTACTTTTCCTTCTTTCCATAAATTGTATTAACACTGCTATTTCTTTTTTAGATGAGATGTATTAACACTACTATATACTTCGGCATATTTATACTGGATGCTGGAATGTAATTGTCGACAATATTCAAATGGCACTATTAAAGACCACTAAAGAAAGCTTGTGACTTGAAGCCCTAAATAGTATCGAATAAATTTCTTCAGAGTAGCTAAAAAGAAGCTTCAAATTATACATTTAGCTCACTGAGAAATTTGGTATATAAGCCTTGAATCCAGCAGACAGAAACGGACTAGAGTAAAAGCTGTACCACTGATTCGAATTAATGCACACATTTCCGAAGACAGAGACCATAGTAACTAGGATACATCAACTTTTTCTCCTTTTCTACTTACATATCCAAAGATATTAAAAAGATAAACCTCAAGGCGTAATACCGACGTTCATTTTCTCAAATAAGTGTTTTCGGTGAAGTTATACAAGAAATGCTGACACTTAATGAAAAAACCCAACAACTAGTTATCACATTGGCCCCAGGCTTTGATCCAGTGGTATGAGCGCAGCACGTGCCGTGTGGGTTAGGCGCATGTCACGGGTTCGAACTCTGCTACCGACAAAGAGACTGGTAATTATGGAGAAGGGTATAGATGCAGACAGTATCCACCAAGTTCCGAACCGTGAGCCATTGGCCCTTGTGATTTCTCGGTTATCAGAAAAATAAATAAGTTATCACATTAAAGATAGGTTTTGTTAAAATCAAAAAAGGATCTCAATAATGACAGAATGATAAGCTACTCTTCAAGACAATATTTTACGTGCTTCATGCACTGTGATTGTTTAAAACCGACATGTTTATGCATAGTAAAGGCCAGTGATCAAACTTCTGTCAGCAAACCAAATCTTCAAAAAGATAAGAGGAAGTTAGACCTATACCATATAGAGACAAAAGGAACTCATGAGAAAGAAAAGGTAAAATTAATAACACATGGAGCTTACTTTGCAGCTCGAACTTGGACCCTGAAAAAGTTTGGATCTAATGCAACAGCCTTCATACAATCCTCTAGTGCTTCTCTCATTCTTCCGAGAGCCATACGTGTTGCTGCACGGTTGCTATAGCATAACATTAAAGCCCGAAGACAGCTCTTAGATGTGTCACTTTCAGACACACAGTTCAGTCCTTGTGTGTAGCATTCCTCTGCTTTAGATAAGTTTCCATTTGCATAGGCTTGATTCCCCCTGATATAAATTTATATCACAAGTATGAACTTCGGATAAAAAAAATTCACAAAAAAGGGAATAAATGACTAAACAATCACAAATAGATCATAACCCTATATTGAACAGAGGAAGAAGAAATTGGCATGTATGACAGGAAGTAAAACACATACTAACACAGAGTTAATCCAGCAACAGCATAGGCCGAAAATCTCATCCCAACTTTGATCAAGGTAAATACCTCCATGATTAAAAAAACAACAACATGTACCTCAATCGCCATTTTTCACATGCTTCCTGAGCAGCCATGCTTGCAGCAACTGTTTCATGGTTGACCTCCTTGACCCTAGCTGGTTCATTATTGCCCTGGCTATGGCTTATCATAGTAGGTATATCTCCTTTCTTACCCTGAGTGGGAGATGAAAGAGAAGATGATCCAAAAAATTGCACGGGTGAGGAGTAGGACAATTTTGTAGTTGAACTACACGAATCATTAATGAGCTTCGTTCGATTTTTCTTCTTCTGTTGGCGTGCTGCTGCTGCTATCTGATTTTGAGCAACAGAGGATGCAGCAAATATGAAGCTACCCTGGCAAGCCTCTTCTAAATTTGAAGCAACATTAAACTGACTTCCCCCATCACTATCTTGTCTCTCAATTGTTGAACTGGAAGTCACTTCAGTATCTGCTGCAGTTATGAAAGAATCAGCAGTACTATAATCTAAATGCTCTGTAGCAGATTTGAAGCTTTCAGTCTCAGTCTCAGTCTCCGTATCTACACCATGATGACTAGAGTGTCTAGATTCTGCTTCTTGTGTTTCATTGTATGTCACATCATTTTCATTGATATTCATGCGTACTGTTGCATCTACCAGATCTTCATCTGCTACATCATTTGAAACTGCTGGATGTGAATCACTAGATCCATAATTCTCATTCATAATGAACGACTCATCAGAAGCCACAGAAGTTTCTCTTGAAAGTGTATTATCTGCTGACGTTTCGCGATATGGAGAAATATCCATTGGTGAATATGGTTCGGAAGGTTCAGCATTCTCTTCTGAACTTCCTCTCAAGGCAAAGTCTTGAGCAAAGTTCATCGGCGTTGAGAGTGTTGGCTTAGGTTTCCCTTTCTTTTTCTTGTACCTGGGATCTTTAATTGCTTCCCTTCTACTTTCTATTTTCTTACTTAAGCTTCCTTTAATAGTTGGTGTAAAATTTTGCATTACCGTACCATCAGACTTGGTAGTGAAACTAAATTCAACCTTCTTTCCAGTTCTATCAGTTGATGGTGCTTCAAAGTTACTCATCACAGATTCACCAGTATGAGGGCCTAGATGGACCTGATTAGTAAAGTGATTATTCTGCGTCCTTGCCTGAAATGAGAACCCTGATGGAATCGAATCTGAAATTCCAGCGGCATTCTTATTGCCTGAAAACTCAGTCTTCCCTTTATCCACATTTATTGCAGAAGCAGGCATATTGGTCTGTGTTTGACCAGCAAGGCTTCCACTAGGATCGACTTTTACCTTCTCATTAGCAACAAAAGAACCCATAGGCTCATTTATATGCATGTTTTTCATCTTATCGTAGAGCAAGTTCTCCGAGCTTCCACCTCGAGAGCCACTTTCCTTATATGCATTGTCCTTCATGTCATTTTCAGTTCTTTCTTTGATATTCAACTTGTTCATATCATTCATGAGTTCAACTCCTACACCCCCACCAAATTTATTATCAACATTGCCAAACACGTTAAACTTGGATTTTACACTGTCCATATTACGCGCTGAGTCAACATTTCCCTCACTTTTGATATTCAACTTCTTCTCCACCTCTTTGCTTACCATTTCATCAAGTTTCGCATCGCCACCCGTAAACACAAAAGACCCTCCCTTATCATTCATTTTCTTCTCACTTTTGATATTCAACTTGTTCTCCACTTCTTTGCTTACCATTTCATCTTCTTAAACACAAAAGACCCTCCCTTATCATTCATTTTCTTCTCACTTTTGATATTCAACTTGTTCTCCACTTCTTTGCTTACCATTTCATCAAGTTCCGCATCGCCACCCGTAAACACAAAAGACTCTCCCTTATCATTCATTCTCTTCTCACTTTCAATTTTCAGTTTCTTCATTTCATCAATAACAGGAATTGTACCAAACAAACCACTATTATCATAACTACCACTACTTTTACAAGCTCCAAAAACAAATCCTTTATTACTATCAACCCCAGAAGCAAAACCCACATTCCCAAATTCCCCATAACCCGACCCGAACCGACCCATATCCATTTCTTGAATTTGGTTCTTCCTATTACCAATATCTACATTAGCACTCCTATCAACCCCAGAAGCAAAATCCGCATGCCCAAACTCCCCCTGACCCGACCCGACCCGACCCATATTCATTTCTTGAATTTCACCAACACCCTTAAAAGGGTTGTTGAAAGATTGTAACTTTCTATTAACACCCGTGTATTTCTTCTTATACAATCTTGGTTTTTGCAGCCTTGAGGGACCAGAAGACCCGAATGGATACGGGTTCGGATCTTGAACCTGACCCGGTGAAGTAAACCTAAGATTGTGATCCATTGAAACCCCCCACAAAATGCTTTCTGCTCTCAAAAACTATTACTACTATTATTATATGAAGATTGAGTGTTAAAAATCCGACCTTTATGATGTGAATCGCCGGTATCGGTCAACGCCGGCGACATATGTCATCTAATCGGACGGTCAGCGTTTACTTGGATATATTCATGATCAATTTCAAGAATCCTGGAGTTTGTGGGAAATATCAAAAGAAGCTCGTGTAGGAGGGTCTCGTCTCTTTCCTTCCTATTTTAATTTATTTCTTTTGGTTTATTTTTTCATAATTGTTGTTTAATTATTGTTGTGGGGTCACAATTTTTTGATCTTGTGTGTGTATTCAATTTTTCCATAGCAGGGCTAGAACCCCGAGACGCAAAAGAGTATATCATCACTGCATCACCTCCCAATACATGCATTGGAGTGCTTCTAGGACCTGTTTTGGGGGCCCATTTCCTTATAAGGATTTTGTCTGAGCTGATCCAAAGAGAAAAATGGCCCATTTGCACATTTCCCATCTTTGGTATGAATTTTTTTATTTTTCGGGCTCTTTGGTTTCTTTTCTTTCTTGATCATAAGGGACTTTGGGTTTCGAACGTACCGTTTTTTTTTTTTTTTTTAATTTTCTTTCTTTCTTTTTTGTAATGCTTATTTTTTAAAATGTCTTTTAAATTGACCTTTCACAATTTTCAGGGCCATATAATAATTAATTGGTGTCACGTGTCATTGCGAAATTAGTTTGAACCATTATTTTAACATGATTGTGATGTGTGTTTGTAAATACTTGAATTAGTATTATTTTAATATGATTTGAACATTTAAGTAAATATATTAATCCTTGCTGATAATTTAGTATAAAGAATATACCGATTTATGCAAGCTGGAAATAAAATAATCTTATTATTCGAGTTTTCTTAGAGATTGACTTGATCATAAAATTTTACCATTTGTATTGCAATAAAATGATGCACTATCAGATGGAAAAGGAGCTATGTTTATATCAAAGAATGATAATGCTGTGGTAGTAAATTTGTTAATTGGTTGATACTTGATATTAAGGAGATGGGCCAAGATCCGATTGAGGACAGTGAGAGGAGACTCGGAGGATATCCTGTCGTGATGTGGTTGTACCAAGGATCAGCACTTAATCCATTTTTATTTGCCTCGGTAATGAATGATTTGATGCGGCATTAGGAGGCGTCATGCTATATGCTATTTGCAGTAACATAGTTTTGATTGAGAGACATGCAATAGAGTTAATGATATAAGCTGGAGGTTTGGATATAGGCCCTGGAGTTTAAAGGATTCAGGTTGAGCAAGACTGACCTTTGAGTACTTGAAGTGTAAGTTCAGTGACTAAGCCATAAGGTAGATGTGGAAACAAGGATTGATACATAAGTCATCTCCAAAAAATGAAGTTTCAAGTATCCTGGGTCGATATACAAAGATTGACGAGGAAGCTACACATCGTGTTGGAGTGGGATGGATGAAATGGATGCTCGCATCCGGTGTCTCGCATGATAAAAATGTGTCACCAAGACTTAAAGGTAAGTTTTATAAAGCGGTTGTTAGATTAGCTGTGTCGCAGGGATGGAGTGTTAGCCGGTTGAGAACTCGCACGTTCAAAAAATTAAAGTAGAGGAAATGAGGTTGTTGAGATAGATATGTGAGCATACTAGGACACTTAGGATTAGGAACGATGATATTCAGGACAAGATGGGAGTGGCCTCCGTGGTGGATAAGATGAGGAAGGCGAGGCTGAGATGGTTCGGGCATATGAAAAGGAGATGTATAGATGGCCAATGAAGAGGTATGAGAGGTTGGCTATGGTGGGCCTTAGGAGAGGTAGAGGTCGGCCGATGAAGTATTGGGGAAAGATAATTAGACATGACATGGTACACTTGCAGCTTACCATGGAGCTGACCCTAGATAGGAGGATATGGAGATCAAGTATTATGGTAGAAGGTTAGTAGCTAGTCTAGCATTGTCTAGTCTCCTATCAGTAGTATTATTCCTCTACTATCTATGGGTGGCCATAAACATCGAAAACTGAAAAATCGAACCAAACCGAATTAATTCGGTTTTTCGATTTCGATTTTTTGGTATTTCGATTCAGTTTCGATTTTTTTTAATAACAAATTCGATGTTCGGTTCCGGTTCACCGGTTCTTCAATTTTTCGGTTAAATCGAAAATTTAATGGTCACTTTTGAATTGAACTTATCTGTCTGTGTTTTTTTATAAGGACTTATCTATCTATATACTTTTGATCTGTAAACACGTTGTGGTCTGGCAGTTTTCATTTGGATAGTCATTAGCTTCTATAATAATAACTCGAGTCAATATTAATTAAGCCACCTTCAGGGAGTATTTTATGGTATATTGGTATGTCTAGAAAGCTATCTAGTAGTTAAATGCCATTTCCATGAACAAACTTCCTCTATCCATTTGTTATTCAACTCCATCATTTACATCATCCAGAAGTTACAGTGGTGCTACCAACATAGCATGAACATAGCTAAGTATGTCATGTTGTGATCATTCTCTTATGTTGTCTACATAGTTAAGCCTCGAAGCGAGGCGCAAAACATGTCGATGAATTGAAATAGACCATTTTGAATTAAAATAGCTTAAAAAGAAAGTCCATTTTACAAGCAGAAAACCGAATTAGAAAAACCGAAACCGAACTGAACCGAACTTCACAAAACCGAACCGAACCGAATTAATTCAGTGCGGTGTTCGATGTCCACTTTCAAAAAACTGAAACCGAAAAAACTGAACCAAAGTTTGAAAAGCCTAACCGAAGAACCGAACGCCCACCCCTACTACTATCTTATGCTTTGATTTTATTATTATCCGTTGTTTTCTTTACTTCAGTTATCGTACTATTTGATGTTCCTACTATATTTACTGTATCTGCTTTCCTATTGATTTTGATATGCTTTACTTGAGCTGAAGGTGTATCAGAAACAACCTCTCTACCTTCATAAGTTAAGAGTAATGTTGCATACACATCACCCTCTCCAAACTCCAGTTGTAAAAGTATACTGAGTATATTATTGTTGTTGTTTTTGCATCGTTTTTTTCCGAATACAATCAATGTATTATGAATTCTCTATTGTCCAAAACTGTGCTCAAAACAATAAACGTCGTTAGTAAAATAATGTTCAAACAATGAAATAATATTTTAATAAAATCAAAAAAACAAAATGAGAAAAACACTATCCGAGTCCACAGAATTCACTGTGTGTCCTTAAGGAATTTAATCCCCTCATTGTACTTGAGGTTATGGATTACTTCCTCCCAGGCTAAAATGGATATACCTGTTGATGGTATAGCGATACCTCAAACCCCACCAACTTCGTTGAATGCAAATTCGACGATAAATCACATGACTCTACTATTATTTTATTTTGAAAACAAATGCAGAGAACAATTTAGAGGGGAGAAAAAATTCAGATTTTTGGTGTATCAAATTTGAGGCAAAGCCTTTGAATTTATAGATAATGAAAGGGTGAGATAGAGAGGTGCAATCCAAAAGGTGTCTTTTGGGTACACTCCAAAAGGTACCTTTCTCATTTCCCATTCACATTCTAAAATCCCAACAATTCCCCACATGAATGGGGAATGACTCTATGATTAAAACATGCATAAAAAACTGTGTGATTCGTAAGCAAGGATTAATTGCATCTGGATAAGTAGGTTTCCCTTTGAACTTTCCGTAGTGAACATATGCGGATATACTCGGTCAAATATCTTTGAACCGTCAAGTTTTGGTGTATACCTAGACAACCACATGTTACACAACTAACCCTTTAACCGTCTTTGGTTCCCACTGTTGTGGTCGTTTCAGCCATGAATATTGCCTGGTTTCATAAGTGCATAGAGCATGGGCCTTTACCTACCATACTCCTCGAAGAGGCTTACACTTCGCACTTACTTAGGTGATTCCTAAACGTGTCATCCTGTAGATACACTATCTGGTCATACCTGCCAAACTTAGAAACCATTAAAAAGCTTAAGCTTTATTAACTCTGTTTACCCCTTAAAAAGGTAACAATTGAATTTGTATGTGGTTTAAAGGATATGCGATTTGATTTATTTATAGAACAAAAGAATAACAATAGCGAAATAAAGATTGCGAATAGAAAAGTAAGAAATAGCCTAAGTGTTGATTGCAACGAGTGGCCCGGACTGAGGCCTGAACTCCTCGAACCAATCTGTGGAAATTTTATCACTTTGATAGCAAGCTTTTGGTATAATCGTGTAGAAGATAGTAAAAAAAAAAAAAAAGTAGTTGCTATGAGGATTTACTCCCCTCTATTTATAGTACAAGTATTTGTGTTCAACAAGGTAAGTAAATCAATCACGATAGTGATCCCCGAAATTTCGGACTTGACAGTTGCATGACGCGCCGTGTGGAGTGAAATCCACAACGGACCGGACTTCTCGCCCTATCATCAACTAGAAACGTACTCTTTGCAGAATTGTCAAGTCAGGTATCCGAGTCCGAAATGCTCCCATCCGATTAGGACTAGCTCGGTTATCCACCGCCCTCGTTTTTGTTCCGTGTCGATCATGGGGTTGGGATCATAGACCATGGTTTTTACCGTATATAGATAGTCCCTCCATTTTCCGGAGGAAAGTATTGACTCCGGGAAATGGATCTGAATAGAGCTGAGCAGTCCGTACCAAGCCGCCTTTGAAAAGACATTCCATCACTTCTGCACTCTGCCCGATTCCTGATTCTTCATTATTACCACCGCCTTATCAATCTCGAGAATCCACCCCTTGTCAGAACTTTTAAACCGCTTTTAACTTCTTATACTTTTTAATATATAAAGCCCATGCTACATATCTTTGCCATGCACTTGGCACAAACCCTAGGTTTCAAACCCTTTCAAAAACCCTTATTTACAACTGCTTGATTCTAAACCTCCTTCTTAACAATGACTTCCATACCGTTGCTAACACAAAGCACGGATCACCCTTCATCACTACCACATCCTCCGTTGTTGTCAGCGATGGGAGCAACCAGCCCTGAGGAGGAACTAGAGTTCCTCGCTGCTGACATCCTCCCTGCCGGCTTCAAATATGCGAACAACTGCAAAGTTTCTTCCCACCTTGAATATGTGGAAAAATTCGAATCTTATATTAGTGCCGCCACTATTCCCACAGTTCGGAATGATTGTAACTTGTGTGCGGATGTCAACGTCGACTGTTGAGCAGGGTAAGAATCAACCACCATATTACTGGTTATTCGTTGGCTTATACTTACCCTTTTGCTATTGGGTTTTCTCTTCCCATTCCCCAAGTGATAGAGGACTTTTGCCGCCGATACCGCGTCTGTATCGGCCAAATTGCTCCGCAGATTTGGAGGCTCGTGTACTGCCTCGATATTTTGGCCAACATAGCTGGGGTTTCTTTTACCCTTGACCATCTGATCCATATTTACGTTCCCCGAGTGATCCGAGGTAGCATAATTCATTTGTACCCTCGTGGGGCTCGAGGACTTATAGACCCTGAGGATGATTTTGACAAGGAATGGCTACACCGGTTTGTTATGATTCGCACGAACCAACTTCGCATTCTCTGTCCGTAGGTTTCCCCGAAGTGTGGAATCCTACTCCAGATCCAACTAAACTCGTACTCGTAATCACTATCTTTAAGTGGATAGTTGCACTGTTAGACGCCTCTCGACGCGGGCCACTTTCGACAACATGGCGCCCGAAGGTTGGAGTAGGCAAACCACGGTGAGTTTTAACCAGCTTGTGAAATTTCTTGTTCGTTTTCACAACCTAAACCCGAACCTTTGCTGTGCCCTTACGAAGACACCCCCTACGAAGAGACCCTCTTTGAAGGGAAAAAACATTAGGAAAGAAGATACCGGAGATATTGTTGAAAAAAAGGGTGGGAAAAGGGCCCCCTTGGGGCCAAAAAACAAGGCGGGGGGTCCCCGGAGCACTTCGGCCACTCTTTCGTGGGGTTGGCTCGGGCCCATCACGCCGTATCCCCGGGGTCGTGGGGCAGGTCTCCGGGGACCAACCCCGAGATCATTCTGACAAGATGATCCATTGGGGCAAAAAAAACCCTGGGTTTGGGTTTTGGCTTGGCGAGGATACCGGTTCCCAAATACATTTTTTACACCAAAGCATCCAAGGCAAAAACCCAAGTTCCCCAACCTTCTAACACGACGGGCCGGGGTTTTTTTTGTCTCTATTTTGGGCCATATGTTGGGCCATTTTGTTTTTTGGGGTTTTTGTAACCGAGATTATGGGTATCCGTCGGAAGTAGTAGGAACTTTTTGGAATTTAAAACAAACTTCCTTGATCGGAATGTTTTCCATTAGTTTTTAATTTCCCCAACCAACTCCGGGGTTTTTTTTTTTTTTTCCCCCGAATCATCAACCCCCGGCTTGCCCATAGCTTTCCGTAAGTTTTTGAAAAACCGGGGGTAACCCCAAATGTCTTGTCAATCGTCACGTCCGTCCGACTTCGACACGTGTGTCTTTCCATCGCCCCCCCCTTCGGGTTTCCTAATCAATGCGTTTTTTAACCCTAATTACCCCTTTTTTCCCATAAATAGTTCGTCCCCTTTCATTTTTACTTTTTACATCCTTCAAAAAAAACTAAAAAAACCCATCTTCAACTCTTGCTTCCTTCATCTAAGAAACTAATACTTCGTCGAACTTCAAATTTCGTTGGGAAACTTTTAAACTAATTCTTTGTGAGTCTTCACCCTACCCCCTTTTAATTTATCCCGTTCTTCGGGGGTTTTTCCAGGTCTTCAAATTTTTCTATAAAAATCTTTTTTATTTTTTTTCTTCCTTCACCAAAGCTTTATCTAAAATGGTCTCCAGCCCAAGGTCTTTTTCTCATTTTATTTTTCCCGGGTTTTCCCGATCCACCGAGACCGAGGTTAAAGCCCCGTATGAACCCCGACGTAAAGTCGCATCCCCCATATACCACTCACTGGGTTTCAGTAAACCCCAGAGGTAAAAAAGCCGGGCCGAAATTTTTGACGTCAAAGGGTTTTTTCCCGGGTTGGGAAATACCTTATCCCCGGGTTTGGGTTTTTTTTGTTTTTGGGGACCAATTTTCCACGAAATTACAATTTCCCGGAAGTGGAAAAATTTTCCGTCCATACCTTCTCTTTTACCTTCAATTTAAATCCTCCGATCGACGAGGACTCGATAGGCAAGACATATAAACCTGCCTTTGTACAAATCTTAATGTTTAGCGGATCGTCACAGATCCATTTTTTGGCAAATAACGCCCCTGCTTACCCCGCACCACCGATCCATCCGTATCTCCCATATTTCGCGGGATGGGAAACTTACAAGAATGTGAAGTACCGATCCTTTCCAGTGTCGATGAAAACAAAGATCGAGGTTGGCTCGAACACGTTGTTCGAGTCGACCGCGGAGACTCCTCGAAACTATCTCCCTTCCCCGGCAAGGAATAAAGCCCATATTCATTCGCGTTTCGACTTCCTCCGTTCTGTAAACTTTATTCGTCAACGTTTTTGCCCCTTTTTGTTGCTCCAAGAGGGTTACCGGATACCATATCCGGTTTTGGAAGCTGGAGGGTTTGACATAACGGCGTAACACCCCCACGAACTCTGTACTTGGAAAGACCTTTCTGTAGGCAAGTGGGTAGCAAAAAACCACGGTAAGCCACCGTTTATTTGTTTTTTACATTTGTTGTACCACTTCGTAGTCTTCACCGCCGGGCACGACGGCCATGCAGTCCGCAGGGCAAGGCACTAGACCCGAGCTCTGGGTGCCCTCGGGGACAGAGGAAATGTTGATCCGGTAAGGTGGATCAAGTCGCGAAGGCTTCAAGGAAAAAAAGAGTAACCCTCCAAGCCCTCGTCCCTCAACGAGTCGAAAGGAAGAGGTCGGGGAAGAGAACTATTCGTACTCGTATGTGAGAGACGTTCCCGAGGATGCTATTCTCATGAGATCCGTCGGTACCGATACGGCCGCCGCCACCGGTGCTAGAACAAGTGACATTCCAATCTATACGATGGAGGGAAATAGACCGGGGGGATTCCCACCGCCGGGCGATGATATTACCCGATTTGCCACTGAGAACCACCCCCGAGGGTCCCATTTTGAGAGGACGACCCGTTTTCGTCGAGAAAAAAGTTTGAAGCGGCCGTGCCACTTTCTCCCTTCCCCCGAGGGAAGAGGGAATTGACAAATCTCGAGGCCGGCCCCCCCACCTCCTTCGCTAGGCAACCACGGGTTCAATCTTTGTCACGACCCATTTCGACTAAGTCGTGCTGGCACTTACCTTTCTCACCTCGATAGTGAACTCTCAACCCAACGATAATAAAAACATAAAAAAAAAGAATAACCACAGAGAAAAGAATAATTACGTAAGTCTCACAATAATATATAATAGAAATAGTGCGGAAATAAGGAAAATTCCTCCAGGGTTTGGGCTAAGTCATACAAGAGCATCTAACGAAATTACGCAAGTCCGGAATATAATAATACATCAATCCGCCCATGTCCGAGAGAAAAGTAAGCAATAATAAGAGGGCTCTTTCACAAGGCATTACCCC
>NC_081348.1:59611571-59636805 GCF_029784015.1 Lycium ferocissimum | reverse complement strand
GATATTTATTGTAATGCAAGACAAAGTTTTAGGTATGTTCTAAATATCCAAGAACTTGTTTCATTGCCTGATACGCTCAAATTACACCTAAATTATGGCATAAGGCGGTCGGTGTCAAATATAGTAACCCAACTAGGTTGGGGTCAAATCCCACAGGGAATAAAGTGTGAAACAAATACTAATCATATATTTTACTAATCTCTAAAGACTTTAGTTCTATTCCGACTAGTATAGAAAAAGGGTTTTCGTTTGTATTCGCTATTTTGAAGTATTTGGAATTTGTTTAGATTAAAAGAACCAAAGTTGTGTCGCCGCTGTGATTAGATGTTATGCTATGGGTATCAATATGATATATTTTTAATGGGTCGTGGTTTTGTATGCACTTAATCTCTAATGCACTTCCTAATATTTTCCAATAGTTAGAAAGTATTTCTTTTCATGATTTTTCCAAATATAGAAAAGTTGCAAGTAAAACCAATTAAATATGTCAAGTAGAACTCTTCTTATCCCTTAGTGAGTTCATTAAACGAGGGTTAGCGCCTCGAGTCCTTGTTATATTATTTCAACTCAAACCCTAGTTCATCTTTCCAAACAAAACTAGGATTTGTGCATAAGTAAGTGTTTGCAACCACTAACTAGCAATTAATATGATAAATAATAAAACACATCACAACCCATTATATATATATATATATATATATATATGCAATGTTAGACACCCATTACATAACACCCATCATTTGGGTTCACAGCTTTGATTAAAGAAACTACTCACACATATTGTTTACAAAAGTAGAAAGCAATAATAAAGACATAAAGCTTACAAAGTGTAATAAAGATGGTGGAAATAAAATCTTTTTGTCTTCACTAAGCTTCAAAAGTGGTGTATTCAATGTTCACCCACCAATGGAACTAATATTAAATGTTGGAGAATGTCCAGCCTCTAAACAAAAAACCTAAAATGTTCTTTAAATAGGCTCCAAAAACGCACATCAACAATTGACAAAACTGCCCTTGGTAGCAAGATCGACGGACCGTCGATCGGTTCGACGATTCATCGATGCCTCCGTCCTTTGTTTCTTCGGTTATATGGTCCATTCGACGGTGTCGCGGGGTTCGACACTTTCCGACCGAGTCCCGACTTACTCCGTCGAGTCTTCTGTCTTTCTCTCTTCTTGTTGACAAATCTGTTTGATGATACAAACAACGAAATGTCAATCAGTTTGACGCTTCGTCGATGCCTCCGTCCTTTGTCCTCTTCAGCTAAGGCCATCACTGGAAAGTTGAATTTATCGACGCTTCAAAGGACGGTCCGTCGATTAATCGACGGACCGTCGAATCTTCATTTTTGGGCATTTTTTTCCTTTTTCCTTTGTTTTTGCTTTTGGGCCATCGTATTCCTAAAACACAACAAAAACACATTAAAATGACCTAGACTTACTTGAAAACAACCAAAATTCATAGTAAAAAGGCGTCGAATATGCCACAAATCCGCGGCAGATCATTGCCCTCTAATGCATTTGATTGGGATTACTCGTGTACCGATTTAGTTTTGATTTAGTTTACTTATAGCACAAGCTATATCTGGTCACGTACAGTTTATGATGTACATTAAACTTCCCAATACCCTAGCATAGTCCAATTGACACTCACTTTCACCTTTGTTCTTTGCAAGAGCAAGGTTTACGTCAATTGGAGTTTTTGCGCTTTTTTTTGAAATCTAAATACTTGAACTTCTCAAGTAATCTTTCAATATAATGAGACCGAGACAATGCTAGACCTTAAGGAGTCTTATGGATCTTTATTCCTAAGATTAAGTTGGCAACTCCTAAGTCTATCATAACAAATTTGGTTGCTAACATACTTTTAGTGGCATTAATGTTAGCAATATCTTTACTCATTATCAACATATCATCAATCATACAAACAAACAATGACGACGCGATTTGGAGTGTTCTTAATGTAAACACATTTGTCACACTCATTTATCTTGAATCCATTTGATATCTTCGTATGGTCAAATTTCGCATGCCATTGTTTGGGTTCTTATTTTAGCTCGTAAAGAAACTTAACAAGTCAACACACCTTCTTCTCTTTTTCGGGAATTACAACCCCTTCGGGTTGTTCTATGTAGATTTCTTCCTCCAAATATTTATTTAAGAATGTTGTTTTCACATCCATTTGATGGATTTCAAGACCGTACACAGCGGCTAACGCTATTAACACCTGAATGGATGTAATCCTCGTTATCGGCGAGTAAGTATCAAAGTAATCAAGACCTTCTTGTTGTCTATTCCCTTTGAGAACAAGTCTTGCCCTATATTTATGAATAATGTCATTAGCTTTCATTTTTCTTTGGAAAATCCATTTGGAACCTACAGGTTTGTTCCCTGGAGGAAGATCAACCAATTCCCAAGTATGGTTGTTCAATATGAATTTCTCTCACTATGGATTGCTTCTTTCCAAAATTGAGCTTCTGATGAAGACATTGCTTCTTTGAAAGTTCGAGGCTTATTTTCCAACAAAAATGTTATTCCAAAGGAAGTAGATGTCCTTTGGCGTTTGCTATGTCTTGAATTTTCCTCATTATGAACTTCTTGCTAGGTCATTTGATCATTATTCCTCGGATATATAATTTTTAAACTTCTGATCCAAAAATGTTATTCCAAAGGTAGATGTCCTTTGACGTTTGTTATGTGAACTTCTTCCATCGTTTCTTCCAGAGGTCGTTAGATCATTTGCTAGGCGACTCATATTCCCTTCTTACTATTCGCAAATTGTCTGCAGACTGTTCTCCCTTAAAAGATAATTCATAAAAGGAACCCAATACTTAAGGAAAATAAATTCAATATGTGAGCCTTCATTTACTCAAGACAAAGCCCCTTCAAAATTTTCCTCTCTATCAGACATCGTTAGAAAATCGGTATTGTTTTAGAATTCATAAAACGGCGAAGTTGTTATATCTTCAAGCCGAATACATTTACTTGGTAAAGTTTTTATCTCTTCAAACTGAATAAAGAGCCAGCGAAGATTTTATATCTTCAAACCAGTGAACATTACTAAATCGATAAAGTTTTTATGTTCTTTAAACCTAGTAACTTGGAGTAAAAATCACGCAGATTTTAATCTCCAAACAATGGAGTAGAAAATCACAAAATTTTTAGTCTCCAAATATATAAAGTACAAACCACAAAGGTTTAATTTATGAAAAGAGTACTTTCTTCTCTCTGAAAGTATGTATCTCTCTCTTTGCTTTAGTGGTTTGATTTCCTTTTATAAATTTGACCACTGGTTTCTTATCCAAAAAGACAGTCTTTAATCATGAATTGGGCTTCACTGTCTTTTCCTTTACTTTGTGTCAAAAGTTCATTAATATGGGAATAAGACTCGATCGGATGTTGCCAACTACCATGTTTTGAGTAATGGGTTTAGGAACCAAACACATTGTCATGTTTGACAACTTCCATCTTCACTTCCATGAATAAAACTTTTTACTGTATAAGTTTCCAAACATGAGTGAACAATTCCTTCCCTTTGAAGCACCGATTCAGTTTCCTAGAGATGCTGCAACGGTAGTTTTTCTTCTTTTCCTGCAAATTAGTTCTATAGCAATCAAGCATAAATTCCCAATTAGCCAAGTAATATAACCATTGGACAAAACATCCGACAAAATTTTCTCTTCCTCAATAATTTTTTTTTCTATCATCTGTTGATAATTTTCTTTCTCATTTTCTTTCCAACAAAGTAGAACACAGATAAATAATAATAGTAAAAAAGGTAAATTCCTTAAGATTGTTGTCCAAAACTGTGCTCAAAACAATAAACGTCATTAGTAAAATAATGTTGAAACAATGAAATGATATCTTAATAAAACCGAAAAAACAAAATGACAAAAACACTATTTGAGTCCACAGAATTTAATATGTGTCCTTAAGGAATTTAATCCCCTCACTGTACCTGAGGTTATGGATTGCTTTCTCCCAGGATAAAATGGATATACCTGTTGATGGCGTAGTGGTACTTAAAACCCACCAACTTCGTCGAATGCAAATTCGGCAATAAATGACACGACTCTACTATTATTTTGTTATGAAAACAACTGCATAGAACAATTTAGGGGGGAGAAAAAATTCAGATTTTTTGTGTATCAAATCTGAGGCAAAGCCTTTAAATTTATAGACAATGAAAGGGTGAGATGGAGTGGTGCAATCCAAAAGGTGCCTTTTGGGTACACTTCAAAAGCTACCTTTCTCATTTCCCATTTACACTTTAAAATCCCAAAATTCTCTAAGCATGTAAGTTCATTTTCGATTAAATACTACCTTTAGATGCTTCACAATGTAAGAAGCGGTATGAAACTAATCTTAATATGAAACTAACTTTCATAAGAATGCAGTGTTCCTAATTATGTATTAATAAAAAATAGTTTTTGTACATTCAAAATAATCTAGCATGAAAACACCCCATTCAATAGAATTTTGAAATAAAATTTATCTATAATTCATTTAGAACAACAAAAAAAAGAGTTCGAATTTCTCGTTCAATCAGACGTTAACTCATACCCTAAATGGACGATCTAGTGACAACATGTACATAAATAGTTTGCGCCATCTCCACATTCAATGCAATTCACAAGCATTGATTTATTGTTTCATGAAGGCAGACACATGTTCACAGTACTATTTATAGGTTCACCTGAATTCAGTAGCATTTGTCCAAATCATGTATATAATTACAAGAATTCATTACATACGTATAACTATTAAACTGTGAACTCAGTTATTATTACTCTATATTAACTGAGGTAATTCCACCCATAAACTTTAAATTATGAATCTTCATTTGCATGAGGCAAAGGTGAAGATCTATTAAGAGAAACTTAGATATAATTAAATTAATCCATATATCAAAATTTTAACAGAATTGCTTTATTATGGAATTGTCTCACTAGTATGTACAAACGTGAATAAGGAAAAGACGAAAACATGAACAAATACTTGGCAAGTTAAACTTGAGAAAAATATTTGAATTTGAGATACGTGAAACACCTGAACTTCAATTTTTTTGTGCCAGTAATCCTACATCTTCAGACAAAAATGTAGAAAGTTTGAGACAACTAGACCTAACTTTAGACAAAAATCTCGCTATCTAATTATTTGAAGTTAGCCTTTGGAAAGTCAACTTCATATACATATGTCTGAACTTCAGACTCACGCATCTGAAGTTGATTTAAAGTGATTAAACTTGTAAAATCTAGGAATTGTGGCTATGACATAAAAAAGGATCTCAAAATCGGCTATATGTGCACTTGACCCTACAGGATGTATATCTGAGCCCAAAGAATCATTCACACAAATGCCTCTATTTTAGGGTGGTCTTTAATTTTGCCCCTCAAATTTGTGGTCTTTAATTTTTGTCCTTCAACACTTTTGGCGCGGCATAATTTAGATTTCGCTTGGGAAGGCTTACGTTTAGTTTCGGCATATGTATCATAACATCCACCCAAGTTATGCCGGATAAGGCAAAAATTTCAACACTCAACATAATCTGAAAAACAACATAAGCTTAGATTTCGCTCGGCAAAGTTAATATATAGCGTCGGCGCATGTATCATTACATCCACACAAGTTATGCCGAAAAAGGCAAAACTTTCAAAACTCAACGAAACCTGAAAATTACTAAACAACTTATGGTGCATAACTTAATTCCTGCATAACTTAATTCCTGCAGAACTTGTGCCGAGCGAGGCAAAAGCTTAGTTTCCGAAGATAAAAATATTATAGAACTTATGCCGAGCGAAGCAGGTATGGATATTTTCATTAAATAAGCAACATGAACAGAAATTAAAGACCACGAGGGGTCATTTGCACTTTTCCCCTATTTTGTGCTGGTCTTAAAGTTTTGCCCTTCAAAATTGTACTTATGCCTAGAGGGACATAAATTACGTATGATAATATTCACACAAATTATGTCAGTTCCCTTTAAAGAATTTATGCCCTAATGCGCATAAGTTTGATTTTGAAAGACAAAAATTAAAGACCAATTCATTTTCATTTGAAGAAAAACTTGAAGCCCAAATTACGTGGAACGGGTTTGATGATAAACAAACAAATAAAGCCCAAATTCGATCCAGCCAAAATCTTCTCTACGGTCTTCTTCTCTTCATCGGCCATCTCCTCACAATTCTCCCGTCGGAATCTTACTGTAAGTATCTATTTGTCCTTTTTTTTTTCCCTCTCTCTCTATATATATTATTTGAACAAAACTTTAATCCCTTTTTTGCAATCAACTTTTTATTTATGATTCTGTGTTTGCTTCTACCAGAACTCTTTTCCCTTTTTGTGATGATACTTAATGGGTTGAACTCATATTTTAGTAAATTATTATTATTATGCTGTGTTCACTCAAGCCGTGATAATATTGTGATTGTGATTTTTACGAGTTTTATACTTGTTCTTATTTGCTTTTGATGTTGTAATTGCTGTTAAGTTGTCATGGGTATACTGAATTAGCTTTAAGAAGAGTAATAATTAGCTATCTGAATATCTAGATTGTGTTTGGTATGATAATGAAGGAAAATGTTTTCTATACTAACGTTAGCGAAGTCATTTTCCTCTTTTTTGACCAACCAAACATGGAAAAATTGGAAAACAGAAAATGTTTTCCTTCATACCAAAAAACACTTAGCCCCCAGGGCTTAGTTCAAGCGGCACGGGTTGAGGGACTTATGACTTAGGTCACAGGTTCGAGGGTTGTGTCATGTGAATCAAGCCTGGTATTTAAGTGGAGAAGGGTAGAGCGCAGACCCATTATCCCGAATTTTGAAGGCTGTCCCCAGACGTAGTTCTTGGTCATAAAAAAAGGAAAAAGTAGATGGGGCTACCCTGTGCAGGTGTGCATGAGGTGCTCCTTTGCTTGTAGAGAAGTAGGGAAAAGTGGGTGTATACCTAACATAGTCCTTTACTAATCACTTGCGTTTTTGAAATGTAGAAGACTAATTACTGATATGCATTAGTGCTCCCACGACCTCTAAGGCTAATCTGCCACTGCTGTTTCTGCTCTTCTGATCACCCATGTTTTCTTGCTAACCATGTGGTATATTCACCTTAAGATTTATGTCTGTGTTTTCTTCTGGTGCCCCTAATATTCCAAGAAATGATCTAATTTCTTTTATTAGTGTATGTCATAAACTCCTTTCGTTCTGTTTTATGTGCATTTTTGGTATTTTCTGGTTGTTATGCATTCACTTCATTACAGTTTTTGCAATTCCTTCACTCATCTAATTGTTGTTTGTGTTTATAGTTCTTTTTCCTTGCTTGATATATAGCTGCTCACACATTATGTGCTTTAAGCTTAAAGTTCCAGTAAACCTTGACACTTTTGACTGGCAAATAAATGAAATCCATTTTGCTGCTTCATGAGATAGTTGGTGGATGAATATAAAGTGCCCTTTGTTCTTCGAACGTCATACTATATAGTACCATTCCATCTTTTTTGTGTTCGACCTTTCTTCTTAATATGTCCAAATTATTTTAGGGATTCTTTTTTCCTTTTGGGTAAATGTAATAGGACATTCTGCTGCCATGGGTGGCAGAGTGGTTCCCTACAAGTTTTTTGTATCAAATGGACACACATTAACCAATCGACGATCAGCTGACCTTGTATTGTGATAATTCCTTTTGTGTTCCCTTCCATTTGTTAACAAGTAGATGGTTCATTATTGACTATAAACGGGATTCCTGTATCAAGAGGCGTATACACCAAAGCCTGAGAAAAGTTTCATCTTATTGATCTAGACACGTAAGGGTGTCTTATGTACTCCAACGCAGACCAAAGCAGCAAAATCATTTGCAATTTTATGAGCGGTTCTATTTGCGTTCAGAAATTTCTCTTTCCATCTGTTCACTGGCTGTTGCAAGCTCTGTTGCTTGTACATCTCCTACCCCATGTTGTCCAACTCATCAGTATATTTGCACAGTTTTAGGATTGGTCCATCATAGTCCAAATAGATTCAAATTTATAAGGATCTCTTTTGGATCCTCTTACTATTGAGTTTAGCTTTAAGTCGATCATGAGATGGCTGGCATTCTCCCTACTCTCTATACATAAGAAGCACCAATGAATGTATTTGTTTTCTTTGCCTCAGTTCCTCTTTGGTTCCCCATGCCTCCAGCCAAACAAAAAATTGACCTAGCTTTTCCACAGTTCTTGCCACCACCGGAAAACATACACCACGAAAAGAAAAATGAACCTTAAAGTTGCATTTTGTTTGCCATTCGCCTGAGACACCATCTGTATAATAGTTGCACCATACATTCATTATTGTTGTCAGTTTGTCTTTATTCAGCCTGCAACTATGACCTCCCATGTTAATCAAATTTCAAATATATCTGTCTGGAAGTCTATACTATATCGCTGGGGTAAGACAAGAAAGCAACGAGTTCTTTTGAGAAAGGTAACATATGTATGCATCAGCTCTAAGAAGGTGTTCGTATCAATATTTCCAGCTATAAAAGGCCTCGTTCATCTTACAAAGATTCAAAAAAGTTCAAAAAATGCTTTTGCATCCTCTACATAGCTTTCTTTACACCAGAAAAGAAGAGACAAAAAACATCTCAGCTTGATTTTCTGTATGGGGCATGTTATGTCTTCAAAGCACCTAGTATTCCTTTCTTTCCACACAGTCCACCATGTACTGGCTGGATAACCTTCCACCACCTTTTCTGTCTGATACTACCTGCTGCATTGTTCCAGATCCACAGAAGATCCTTTTTATCTCTAGGCATTACCCATTTGACCCCAGCCAAAGACAGAAATACCTTGCTGTGAAGAAACAAATATGACTGTTGTTTCCTGCCTCTTCCCGGCACAAAAAGCACCTGGAAGTTAATTGGATCCCCCTTTTCTGTAAGTTTTCAGGTGTCAAACATGCTTTTGTAGCCGCCAACCAAGTGAAACAGACCACTTTGGAAGGAGCTTTGATTTTACAGATAGATTTCCAAGGGCAATCAGAACTATTGTAGTCAGTATCAGATAGAAGATGATAAGCGGAACTGCCTGTGAACTTTTTGGTGGTGCTTCCATTCTATACCATTGAATCATCAGTATTTCTTATACCTTGAAAGACTTCTAGTATCTTCAGGATTTCAGCCACTTTTTCGATCTCCCAATCATTTAGCCATCTTCTACAAGAGAGATTCCATCCCTGCTGGCTCCATGTATCTTGAATTGTAGCTTCAGGTGTAGAGGTGAAACTGCACAAATGTGGATATGAATCTTTAATAGCACTCTGTCCTAACAAATTATCAATCCAGAAATGATAATTTCCTGCCATTGCCAATTCCGAACCCAGTACTCACAACAAACTCCTTGCAGTATTTCCTGATTGCTTTCTATATAGTAACCCCAAAGGAAGAACTTACTGATTTAGTATTCCATTGCCCCCACTGGCCATCTTTCTGAGTTACCAATTCTGTAAGAACATATGATTTTCACTAGATCAAAACAGAATTTTGCAGATAAACACCCAAGGAGTTGCTTGAGTAATTTTTTTTAAAAGTAATGCAAAGTGGAACTTAAGATTCTCCTTGTGGGATTACTAATTATTTCTTTTTTAATTAATTAAAAAGAAGAAGATTGCCGACGCATCTGGAATCATTAGGAGTTCTAATTATTTCTAAAATGATCCAATTAGATTTCCCTGTTTCTTTTTTTTTTTTTTTTTCAGTTGCCTATCTTAATTACTTTTGCATGTGTCTGGTCTTTCTTTTAGTAAATGTTGTTGGATGTAAAAATTTTAACAGATTTTGCTGACTAGCATTTTTTAAGGACTGCTTATACATACATATACAACCATAAGCGTGATCAATAAATGCAGCAATCTGGTTGCACTGCTTTTTAACAATCCTGCACTTCTTTAGTAAAGAAGTTTAGCACAAGGAAAGATGACTTTGTATAGGGATGTTTAGTTGAAAGAAAAGAGGAGGAACTGTTCCAGAAGTACATAAACGCTGGTTGTCTGAGCTTTACTGCTTCATTCTTTCTGTATTATGTTGTCTTCCCCTTAATGAGATGCAAGTTTTCTCATTTTGTCTCAAGTTGTCATTTTATATGACTAGGATGAATTGATATTTCAGATATTTGTGAAGAGCTGCTGTCGTCATGAGTGAATCATTCACTATACAGATCCACAGCAATTTAGTTAAACAGCTTGCTGATGAGGGTGAAAAATTGAAGAAGAAAACGAGGAAGCCAAAAACAACGATACAAAGAGATAACAAAGCAGCGCAGAAGCCAATCTCTGGTGATCCTGATGTAGTGAAGGGGCGTGCTGCTACAGGATGGCCTGTTCAGCCTCCTTTGTTCATGCCAGTCCCTCCACCAACTCATCCTGCTATTGCAGAATTAGATGCTATTCGATCTGTGCTCAAAGAGAGCGAGAAAGTTGTGGAGAGGTTGCAGAAACAGGAGGAAAACATGTTGCAAGAAGTGACAAAGAAGGCTAAGGATCTACACGATAAGGAGTTCAAACTTCCGAATCAAAAGCCTACCCCTTGCTTGGATGAGAGAGATGCTTGTTTTAAATGCTACAAGGAACATGAAAAGGACCCCCTAAATTGTGCTAATGTGGTTCAAAATTTTGCAGAATGCGCTCGCAGAGTTAAGCATCAAGTCAGCCTGGCGGATAAGTAGATTTAGCTCGCGAAAGATATTTTACAAAGTGGTTACCATTTCACTTGGTGGAAATAAAAAAATGTATTGTTTTAACCATGTAGACTTGAAGAAGCTTATGGTGGTATTTTTTTGTCATTTTTCCGTTAGCTTCTAAGTTGTGGATGCAAATGATTGTGGAATTTGCCAAAATGAAATTTTCCTAACAGGGTGTTATTGTTTCTAACTGATCAGCATGTTTCCATTTGTTATTTGTTTTGCTAAGTTAGCCGAGTTGAAAACACACATCAAAGCCAAAAAAGGAGACAGAAATAATAGTTACGGATTCAACTTGTACGGTGTAAATTTACTTCTTGTGCAGGTTGTCTGTCATATTTTGTGGTTACTAGTTTCTCTTCTCAAGTGGAGAAACATGTATTTTACATTTCTGGTAATGCGATAGGGTAAAATTTCGTTTATAGTGACAGTGTATGGAAGTTAAACTCATTAGGTATCATTGGTGGTTTGACCAGAGTGAAACATAGATATGGCAAATCATAAGACTGTTACTTCCTTTCTTTATTAAAATGCTTGTTTCGTTTCATTGCTTGATAGGCAAACTAGTGATCCTTGGTTATATTTTTCAATTTATATATGGGCAATATCTCTTTAAGAAAAATCGATTTATCCACGTTTCAAAGCTATTTCTTCTTCAATTATGTTTACCTATTTTTTCTAACATTTGTAACGAACAATTATTTCTTGAAACTCATGAAAAGCATATGCCAAAATGAGTTTCAAGATCAGTAGTTCATTTTAATCGTTAATGTTTATGTTTAATTGGTTAATTTATTTGTCCAAATAACTTTACGTAGTCAATTAATATAATAGGAACTCATTTTTGAATTGCCACAATCTAACACATTGTAGTGAAAAAAACATATAGAAAGTAATTTAGTTAACTCTTGTCATATTCCAAAATGCTTAAGGTCTACTCATAAAACAATTTCCTAGTAAATCTAAATTCAAAATACAATTAATCCATTAATTAGTTCAATATTACACTCTATTCATTGTTTCTCCTATATAAGAAGCCATCATCTGGTCATTTTCCTACAGTCTAAATTTCATTTGTTTCTTATTGCTTCATCATGGCTAATTTGTCTGTGTTTGTATTTGTTGGTGTGTTAATATTGACATACCTTCAGATAATAGGTATTTGCTCATTATCTCATTAGCTTGTTTTTTCTTAAGTATTTTTTAAAATGATTATTTTATTAAGTTTTTTTTTTTTAAAATGTTTTAAAATGATTGTTGTTGTTGTTGTTATTATTATTATTTGTTGTTGTTGTTGTTGCTATATTTGCAACCACTGATCCCTTTTGAGTTATTTTTAATTCTTGTATCTTATGTATTTCCAATGGCCATATGATCATATTTTCTCTTCTTAATTCCATCAATTGGGAAATAAAGGGACCATTTATTTTCATTCTTGTCCCACAAATCTTTTATTTAAAGGTATAATACATACATTAAAGAATGCCCTTTTATCCCTATGGTTCATGAATGAGTCAATCAGATTTTGGAACACTTTCCTCAAAAAGAAAAAAAGAAAGAAATTAAATTACAAAAGAAAGAGAGAAAAAGAAACATGTCATGAAAGGTGAAGATATAGAAACTTACCAAATATCTTATTTTGTCATGTTATGTTACTGTGTATGCAGATGAGTTTATTTACACATTATAGATGTAGAAAATATAATTAGATTATTTAGAACGGAAAAGGGCCAAATATGCCCTTATACTATGAGAAAAGGGTCAAATATATCCCTCGTTATACTTTAGGGTCGAATATACCCCTGCCGTTATACTTTGGGGTCAAATATACCCCTCATCCATTAAAGTTATCAAAGGTGAAAACCCGATCCTACGTGGCTGCCACACATTTGATGAGGTAGATGCCACGTGGCATGCCACCTCAACACCCATAATCCATTTTACTCATCCCCTCTATTTGCTCTAAAATTTCTTTCCCCTCGACCACCATTGCTGCTATTACTGCCACCACGACCAATTGTAGTTGCCAAGTTGGAAGAAGCTGTAGTTGAAGATGATTCAGTCCAAACATTTCTCTCTGTTCCCTCGTTCCTCCCTGTTATTTTCTTCTTACTACTTCAATCCTAATTCAAAGGTATGAATATGTTTTTCTCTTAAATCCACTTCTCTCTTTGTATCTACCATTGTTAATGTGGTTCAAATTCAAGATGGATTTGTGTAATTCTGCACAGACCCCAAAAAAATGCTCAGAATTATCTCTCCAAGCTAAAGGGGGGAAGTTTCTAAACTTGGGAAGCCCAGGTTTTTTATTGCTCTATTCACTCTGACACTGATTTTCAGCTTCTACATGCTACAATTTCCCTTCAACTACGGCTTCTTCTAACTTGGGAACTACAGTTGGTCATGGTGGCGGTAATGACGGCAATGGTGGTGGAGGGGAGGAAATTTTAGTGGTGAAAGAACAAATAAAGGGGATGAGTAAAATGTGTTAGGGGTGTTGAGGTGGCATCTACCTCATCAAATGTGTGGTGGCCATATAGGATCGGGTATCCATCTTGGACAACTTTAACGGATGAGGGGTATATTTGACCTCAAAATATAACGGCAAGGGTATACTTAATCCTAAAGTATAACGAGGGGTATATTTGGCCCTTTTCTCATAGTACAGGAGTATATTTGGCCCTTTTCTGTATTTAGAATGTAACTCTAGGTAATCTTCTTTATTTAATATTCATCGATAACTCGGACAAAATGGTTATTTACTGATATAATAGGTTAATTTTTGCTGTTAATATAAAAAAAAATCTTTTTTTGACTATCATTTTATATAACAGGCAAACTATATAATAGAAATATTTCTTTCAAAGGGTTTTAATATAGGTACTTATGGTATGTGATGCTCCAACAATGCAGAGGCACAACTTATTGGAGTATGTTATGGGATAAATGGCAACAACTTACCATTACCTATGAATGTTGTAGATCTTTACAAAGCTAATGGCATAACAAACATGAGAGTCTATGATCCAATTCCTGAAATACTCATTGCTCTCAAGGGAAGTAACATTGAAATCATTCTTGATATTCCCAATGACAAACTTCAAGCCTTAAACGATCCTAAAGAAGCTACCAATTGGGTCATTGTCAATGTTATGAATTATTTTTCGCAAGTCAAATTCAAATATATAAATGTTGGAAATGAAGTATCTCCTATTAATGTTGCAACATCTCAATTTGCTCCCTTGCTTCTCCCGGCCATGACAAACGTGCAACAAGCTATAACCAAATTCAAACTACAGAATCAAGTGAAGGTCACAACAGCTATAGAGACCGGGCTTTTGGCGAATACATATCCACCATCTCAGTCAGTATTTCGCGATGATGTGAGCAGTTTCATCAACCCGATCATTGGATTCTTGAAACAGAATAACTCACCTTTGCTAGCAAATATTTATCCATATTTTGCTTATATTGGCGACCCTGATCATGTTGCACTCCCTTATGCACTATTTACACAACAAGAACCCGACCCATCGGGTTATTATAATCTTTTTGATGCTATGTTGGATTCAATTTATTATGCAACTGAAAAAGCTGGTGGAGATAACGTGGAAATTGTTGTTTCTGAAAGTGGATGGCCGTCTGATGGTGGTGTTGGAGCAAGTATAGATAATGCCGCGACTTATTATAGGAATTTGATTAGACATGTGAAGCCAGGAGCAAAAACTACACACAAGCCTGGAAATGCTATAAACGCTTATTTATTTGCTATGTTTGATGAAAATGAAAAGCCAGGGGCTGAGACGGAGAAGCATTTTGGAGTGTTCCATCCTGATAAAACTCAGAAGTATAATCTTACCTTCTAGTTCTACTATGTATCAATAAAAAATTTATGATTCTTCAAGGATTTGTAGGTTAAAATTATTGTCTCAATTAGAATCGAGACTTGATCTTTCCAAGATACAAAAATATAATAATAAATAAGTTGTGTTTGCAACTAGTATGGAATTACTTCAACTCTCTCTACTTCACTTTATATAGCATTATTATTGTTTGGAGGGTCAAAGAGTTTTTTCTCTGCGTTCAAGTCGAGCTTGAGCAAAGTATGAGCTAGCTTTTCTATTTTTTTATTTGTTGGCGTCTTAAAACAAATTTCCGGATCAAAATATAATTAAATTGAGAGCTCAAATTTGGATAATCTAAACATTTTTTAGAATAAATGAGGGTTCTAACGTGATATTTTACTAATAAAATAGTGAAACTTATTGACAAGTGTGGAGAAAAGAAATCAGACACAAATTCAGATTGAACAATAAATAGGATATATAATTTTCATTTTGTTCTTTTACAAGATTTATGTTGATTTTCAATTTTTAGGAAGAGATTAATAGATTAATGGATTGGTATTAGGAGACACTATATTTTGTAAGTACTTTAAGTAGGCGTTTGGCCATATGATTTGGGACTCAAATCTAAAGTTTTGATTTGAAATTAGTGTTTGTTCATATAATGTGAACAAAGCTTCAACTTCAATTTCAAATCTTGATTTAAAATTTCAAATTCTCCAAAAAGTAGGATTTCAAATTCCAAGTTGTTATTTCAATTTTTCTTTTTAAAATTTAAACCTGACTCATAAGTTTGTATTTTGCAAAAACGATCCATCATTTTAAATTTTGCAAAAAAAAAAAAAGATCCATGCTTGACTTAAAGAGATTGTACATACCACGTGAGGTGATTATATTAAAGATTAGCTAGTTACTGCTATTGTTGATTTATTGACCAATGGATCTTTGTAAAATATTTGTATTTGAAAGTTTGTAATAACTTGTACAATCACAAACGTTTATTTATAACAGGAACATGGAGATATACAATTATTTAATACGGCGCCTTAGGATATTCTCATGCCCTGTTTATGAACTATGGTTAATATGTTCATTCGGTAAAGATTGTATAAGAGTTTCTATTATTATTATTCCATCTTCACGATGGAGGAGTTAGACACGACTTCAACCTGTTCATTCCAAAAATGATAGTTACATGAAGGAGGACATAAACCTTAGCTTCCAATACATAGCGTAGATTGATAGAAACCAATCTAGTGGAGTGTTAAGAGATTGGTAAGTATTTACTACATACAAATATGTCAGCAAGGAACTATGGTTATTGTTATCAGGTAATACCATCATTAATAACAAAAGATTTTTTTCTTTGGTTTAAACTTGGAATTTGGCATTAATCCTGATCCAACTTCAAAGAAGCTGTAATCTGTCTATGTAAGGAAACAATCATTGAAGGTATTGAGACTTGTGAGTCATGGTCGTTACTCCATTGATTCCCCAAGTATTCAGTAATGGGATTGCTTTTCCTAAAAATATGTTCAAACAGAGGACTTTATGAAAAAAAAAATACAACTTAAGAAATCTAAATTACATGTTCAAACAAATTTCAACTTTAAATCAATAAGATTCCAAATCAATGATATGAAATCATGTTCAAATGGGCCCTTAGCTAATTTCGATACTCATAAAAATGAAACATATGTAAATTGTCCACGATATTGTCATATTATAGTGAAGCTAAGGTTAGATTAGTATAGATGAACATGAAGTTCAATTATTGGTGCTGCGCAATTGTAATTTTTAGGTATAATCATTTGGTATTCAGTATCCACTAGTTTAACTAATTCAAATTCGTTCCACATATGGCCCATTAATGTGGAAAGTGTTCCATATAGGTGTAACGACCCGTTAAGTTATTTTGAACTTTTGACTCTTTTTCTAAAACGACCCTCCCTGTAGCCTTAGTTTGGTGTTTTTGAGTTGCGGGGATGGGTGGCACGGTTCTCGAGTGAATCGAAAGAGTATCGGAAAGGAATTTCCAAATTGAAAGTTCTTAAGTTAAGAAAATGCGAAAGTTTGACCAAAGTCAACGTCGGAGGTTAACGAAGTCGAATAGGAGTTTTGTTGATTTCAAGAGGTCCGAAATGCGATTTATGACTTAGTCAAGTGGTTGGGACGGATTCCAAGGGGCTCGGGAGTGATTTAGACCTTTGATTGAAAACTAGTTAAGTTAAAGAATTATAGTTGACCACGGTCAACATCAGGTCAAGACGACCTCGTTTCAACCTTTCGAGCGCCCGCACAGGTTCGTAGCGTGTTTATGACTGAAATGCATATTTAGATTATATCCGTGGGATCCTGGGTGAGTTTTGGTCTGAAATGCATATTTAGATTATACCCGTGGGATCTTGGGTGAGTTTTGGTGTCAAGTTGAAGCTTTGAGTTTAGCTGAGTTGTTGGTTTTTCTTGTGCCAGGCACCCTTTTCTGCGATCTTGGGAGGCTTATGCGATCATGACGAGTACTTCACGGTCGGGCCGAGTAGTGCATCGCGATGGCTGGATGGGTGCAATATGAAGGGGCTGTGGTGAATTGTGATATTTCCCTACTTTGAACTTCAGTTTCAATTTTCATATTTTGAATTCTAAAAGTCGGTTTAACGTGATTTCAAAGGCTAAGATCACAATTTGATTCAGGGGTAAGTTTCTAGTCACTATTTTATCGATTCCTATTAAATTCTTATATTAAGTTAGTGTTTAATTCATGATTTGAGTTGGTAGAAATGAGAATTTTATCCCTAAAGTTAAGATCATGCAGTTTCTTAATTTGGGATCCAATTAGTGGATGGATTTAGATATATTTTTTTTTTTTTGGATTTAGACTAATAAAGTTATGGATTTTCAGTTTTGCCCTTGGGGGTTTAGGTTTGACTTTTGGGATTGGGTTATAAGTATAAAAATATGGGTGTTTACGAATTTATTTATGTATGACGCATATTTAATAGATTGGGAGCGTTCCGAGGCACTTCGGAAGGGACATACACTTTTGTGATTTCGTTGCTCGGCCTTGAGGTATGTTAAGACTCTTTGCTTCGCTTGAGAGATGTTTTTCGATAAATATAATAAATCAAGTTTAATAATAAAGGGTAATGGAGAAATAGGGGGTCTCGTACTCGTGATGTTTCGAGCATTGGTACAAGTGTCGGTGTCATGTTATGGGTAATATTGTAATTGTATAGTTATGGGCCATGACACAAGAAGGCCAAAGCATGTGGGCATTAACTGTTATGTGCTACTTTCTTAACTTGAGTGTTTATTAGTATTCGTCACTCTATGGAATCTCGCACACTTGTGATAATCAAGTTGTTGAACTTATTTGAAGAAGTTGACTGTTATGTCCGGATTCTTTGGGATATACTTTTTCTTATGTGATTCATCATGCACACACATTTGATGTGGCTCAATATGATACCGCAAATCAGAATTTCGAGGAAAGTGATGGTTACTTGGTCTGAATGGCCAGTTGATGGATATTTTGACCTCATAAGGTAGGTTGCATGATATTTGAGCCAAAAAGGTTGGGTGCCCGATGTAATCTAGGAGATCTGGTATTCCAACCGGTATATGGACTTAGAGGTCCCCCATGTATCACATTTTCCGTATAGTCCCGTGGAGCTCTATGTGTATACCGAGATCATTTTGTATCACATCACATCGCATATTTCATTCCTTAATTGAATATTTGATTGGTTGTCTCTCTGATTATCTGATTACCCAAGTATTTTGGCTTTACTTGGTACTTGTTTGTCGTTTATATTGTTGATGGTTCGATTCTAAGTAAAGTAAACTAGTAAGAGTAAAAGAGACTTTTCCTAGTACTTCGTCGCTATCTCTTTCGTTGTCGGTCTATGAGATATAATAAGTACACGTGCTTCCCGTACTTATACTACACTTGTCGCACTCTTTGTGGTGTAGATTTGGTTCCGAGTACAAGTGAGACTCGCAGAGCTGTTTGAGTCCGAGGATGTGATTTCAGGAGATCGTGGTGAGCTGCTTGGCGGATCCGCAACACCGCTTCTCCCTCTATCCTTTTATTGTTCATGTCTTTCCTTTGTATCCAAACAGTGTATTAGTGGATTTCACACTTGTATTGTATTTGTAGTGGCTATTGTACTTATGACACCAATCTTGGGTGGTTTTGGTTATTTGTGCACTTATTTATTATAAAAGACTTATTATTTGGATATTCGGCTTATCTATTTACTTTTCCACTTATTTAACTTGATTGAATCAGTAATCGTTGGGTTGGCTTACCTATCTATTGCGAGTAGGTGCTAGGTCGTGACAATAGGGGGTTTCTCCATTGCAATTGTACTTCGATTTTATTGATCACTTCTCATCTTATGCATAATACATTTCACATCATAAAAATTAAATGGATCTTAGACTTGTGCTTCAAAAGACAAAATCTCAACCATAGTTTGACTATTTATATTCGAGAGATTATATTATAAATATCTACTATATAAATCAGGGGAAGATGTAGTCCAATGGTTAACGGCTGGGTTCATGTGAGCCCAATAACTCTTGCTTAGATCACATAGTTGTAATAATAAAATTATTAAATGCGTAAGAATATTTGGTTTGGAATCCAATTTATTGTTTTAGTTATTATTTCATATTAACTTGGGAAAGAACATCCACATGACTTTTAAGGAAATAGATAGGACAAACTATACCAGTACTTTGTACCAAAGTACCCGAATTAGGCTGTAGGATCAATTTAATGGCAAATCTAGCCACCGAATCTGCTTTCCAGCAGAAAGCGACGAATTGAACCCACGTCTTTGGCTTTAACAATTCTGTTTTTTTTTTTTTTTTTGTCGTTGTCGCCGCCCTCCGCCTCTTCTTCCACGACTGCTTCATCGGCAACACCACGTAGTTCGTTTTCGGAACCGATGACGACGACGGCGACGATGGAGCGACATTCTTACCACCATTACCAGTGCTGATGCTGTTGTTGTTATTGCTGCGGTCCAAAGCCTTGACTTGCAGTTTCAATGCTTTAGTAGAAGAAAAACTATTGAAGCCAAAATGAAGAACTATTGAAGCCAAAATGAAGCTCCGCTGTGAATTTGGGAACCATAGAGTTGGTAGGTAGGTGGTCGTCGGCGGCAACGATGACTTTGTGCAATGCGCAAGCATTTCTGAGTTGTTCCCGCGAAGAGTAAACTAGCTTCAAAGTTGGACTTGTTACTTCACTCCCCAAAACATGTATAATACGTGTATGATAATTGTATAATATGTGTATAATTAATGAGTGTACGTTAATTATACATTTATTATATACAAATTATGCAATAATGATATATTTTCTATACAAATACTGTAAAGATACATATTCTATATAACAATGATATAATTTCTATACGTATGATACATTTTTCTATACATATACAGTAGTGATACATATTATATAAAATAATGATACAGTTTTTATGCTTATGCTGAAATTAGTTAAAAAAGGCTATGAAATGAAATTATTTTTAAAAAGGCTAAAAAATGTTATAAAGTTCTTGGGCCATCTAGTTGTCAATAGTTTCACTAGATGACCATTTATGTTTTTTGTCCCTATTAACTTGAGATTACTATAGAAACCAACAAACTTAAAATTCTGGATCCGCCTCTGACCTAAATACTATATAAAAAAATTCATGGTATGTAACATCTCAACATCTCATACTTTTGTTAAGTTTATTAAAAATTTATTATATGCTTGAAAGCAATTGGTGTGTGGCCCTTTTCCAAGCTGCAGTAATGAATGTGAGATGCGCCAGATCTTGCATTATCTTTTTTTTTTTTTTTTTTTTTCCTTTTATTTCTTGAAACTCATGAAAAGAGTCTTCTGGGATGAGTTACAAGATCAATGTGGACCAATAGATATATAATAAAGTTTTTACGAAACAGTAACTACAGTCAAGATTACGCTAGCCTTTACTAGTTAAAATTGACTATCGTTCTTGTAATCTTTCAAGTGTGAATTTAACTTGAATCATAACATCAAAAGTAGTCAAAAGATATAGTTTTATCAATTAGTGGTATAAAAACTTTTATACTCCAGTGCATTTGACTGATTCACCCAAAAGGCTACCCACTCTCTTCTCAGATCATTAATAATTCATTTTGACTGTTAATATTTACCATTAATTGATTAATAACTTTTACGTAATCAATTACTTACTAATTTAAACTCATTTTTGAATTGCCACAATCTAACGCAATGTAGGGGAAAAACCATCGTCATGTATATATCCAAAATACAGGTCTACTCATAAAACAATTGCCTAGTGAATCTAAATTCAAATACACAATTAATCCATCAATTAATTTCCAATAAGCTTATGATATGTATTCCAAGAAGGTAGTTTGGTATATTAAATGACTTTAGATACACTTAACTCGGGCTAGATTACAGTAACTAGTTTCAATATTACACTCTAGTCAATTTTTTCCTTATATAAGAAGCCACCATCTAGTCATTTTCCTACAGTATACGTATACGTTTCATTTGTTGCTTATTGATTCATGATGACTACTTTGTCCGTCTTTGTACTTGCTGGTATGTTAATATTGACATGCCTTGAAATAATAGGTATTTGCTCATCATCTCATTAGCTTGATTTTTCCTTAACCATTTATTATTATTCCTGTTTTTGTTGTAGCAGGAATATAATGGGGCAGGAAAGATAAGAGAAAAGAAAAGAACTTTTTGTATGATTTTTACTCTATAACATAGAATTGCAACTACTAATCCCTTTTGATTTATTTTCGATCCCTGTCAGTTAAATATTTATAGTGGCAACAAAATAGGAGATATAAGTATTTGATTTTAGAATACATGATATATATTTGTATACTTGAATCATATATTGGAATATTTATTGTTCAGTGAAATTTACATTTATTTTTGCATCCTCTATGTTTTATGATGATTCTATTAAATTTCGACCATTTCTATTTAAAAGTAATTTTACTACCAAGAGAGAAAAGGAAAACAGGTTATGAAGACGAAGAAATTTCTCAAATTGACAAGAGGGGTTGCTCAGATATTAAGCACCCTTCACCTCCAACTCAAAGGTTGTGGGTTCGAGTCACACCAAAGGAGCAAAAAGGGGAGCTCCTGGGGGAGGGATAAAAAAAAAAACATATAAAAAGAAATTCCCAAATTGCATATTTTGTTATGTAACTCATGGAAATAAGTTTATATTCTATGTACTGACCATACAAAAATATTTTGTAATAATTAAATTATTTAGATGTAATTTAAGATACTTCTCTTTAATTAATACTAACTGTTGAATAAATAATTATTCGGGAGGGTAGTGTAACCCCTATAAAAAGTTAAACTATATTGTTAGTGTTAACTTCTATGCAAAATAGGTTATGTATTACTTTCAAAGGATTTCAACTAAGTACTTATGGTATGTGATCCTAATGTAAGGCGTCGGTGCACAAAGATCACGCTGCTAAGAGGTTGAGGAAGACAGACCCTAAGAGTGTGATGTAGACAGCCTATTCTAATGCAGGCATTAGTGGCTGCTTCCAAGTCTCAAACCGAGACAACTTTATCATTGCTTCAAGGCTCCCTTAATGTGATCCTACAATAACTCTATTTATTTATTGAATCTTTTTTTTTCTTTTTTTCTTTTTTCGATACAGAGGCACAGTCTATTGGAGTGTGTTACGGGAGAAATGGGAATAACTTACCATCAGCCCAAGATGTTGTAAATCTTTATAAAGCAAATGACATAACAAACATGAGAGTCTATGATCCAATTCCTGAAACACTTACTGCTCTCAAGGAAAGTAATATAGGCATCATTCTTGACGTTCCAAATGAAAATCTTCAAGCATTGACAGATCCTCAAGCAGCTACAGATTGGGTCAACGCCAACATTATGAGTTATTCCTCAAATGTCAAGTTCAAATATATAAGTGTTGGAAATGAAATATCTCCTGGCAATGTTGCAAAAGCCAAATTTGCTCCATTCCTTCTTCCTGCATTGCAAAATGTGCAACAAGCCATAACGACGTTTCATCTGCAGGATCAAGTGAAGGTCACAACAAGTATAGAGACCGGGATGTTAACAAGTACATACCCACCGTCTCATTCAGTGTTTCGCAACGATGCTATCAGTTTCATCAAACCGATCATTGAGTTCTTGAAACAGAATCAATCGCCTTTGCTGGCAAATATTTATCCATATTATGGTTATAAAGCCAACCCTGATCGTATTCCACTCCCTTATGCACTTTTTACACAACAAAAACCCGACCCATCGGGCTATCAAAATCTATTTGATGCTATGTTGGATGCAGTATATTATGCAGTTGAGAAAGCTGGTGGAGATAACATAGAGATTGTTGTTGCTGAAAGTGGATGGCCATCTGATGGTGGTGGTGTTGGAGTAAGTATGGATAATGCTGCGACTTATTATAGGAATTTGATTAGTCATGTGAAGTCAACATCAGGAACTATACACAAGCCCGGAAAGGCTATAGAAACTTATTTGTTTGCTATGTTTGATGAAAATGTGAAGATAGGAGGAGAGACTGAGAAGCATTTTGGAGTGTTCTATCCTGATAAAACTCAGAAGTATAATCTTACCTTCTAGTTTAATTACAGCAGTTTAATTTCATTTATGTATTTAAAGAACATGATGCTAAATTTATGATTTTTAAAGGATTTGCTGGTTAAAATTATTGTCTCAATTAAAATCAAGGCTTGATCTCTCCAGGACATAAATATATACTGTAATATATAGTACTAACATAATTTGTGTTTGCAACTGGTAGTTCACTATATATAACATTATTATTGTCCGGAGGGTGGTCAAAGAGTCTCTGAGTTCAAGAAGAGCTTGAGCAAAATAAGAGCTACCTTATTTGTGTTGGTATGTTAAAATGGATTACCGGGTCAAAATATAATTAAATTTAGAGTTCAAATTTGGATAGTCTAAAAGTTGTTTAGAAATTAGAATAAATGAAGGTCCTAAAGTGATATCTTAATAATAGAATAGTGAAACTTATTGATATGTGTGGAGAAAAGAACTATCTTTTTTTTTTTTTTTTGGTAACAAGAAAAAGAACTATTCTATCTTTTGTGGAGAAAAGAACTATCACTTTGAGAAAATGAACACAAATTTGGATTGAACAAAATTAAAGAATAGTACAAGTTTCTATTTTATTCTTTTACAAAATTTATGTTGATCATTTTCAATTTTTAGGAAGATTAATAGATTAATCAACTGGTATTATTGACAAGATTAGGAGACACTACTTTTGAGGTACTTTAAACTAATTGGATACTCATGAAGATGAAACCAATGGAATTTGTCCATTATATTGTCATATTATAGTGGTGCTAAGGTTAAATGGGTCTAGATGGACATGAAATTCAATTTATTCGTACTATGCAATAGTATTTTTCTGTGGTATAATCATTTATTAGTATTTAGTATTCGGCACCCACTGACTTGACTAATTCAGATTCGCTCCACGTGGGGTTCATTTAAGAAGGAGGTGCTCCCCATGAGAAGTTTCTCCATTACAATTGCACTTAATTTGATTAATCACTTCTCATATATGCTTAAAACATTTCACATGAGGCAAGAAACAACTCCATAATATTTTTGTGTCAGAAGAGGGAGATGGAGACCAGGAGAAGACGCCGCTAGCTGCCAGTGTAACAAAACGTAACAAAAATATGAATATGAATGATATAGTAGGTTAAAATTCTCGTAATAAAAGCAAAATTTTGTAATTATATGAGCCCAAAAGTTACGATTTTTTTTTTTTTTAAAAAAGGGACAAAATTGGATATGTAAAAGGATCACAATTCACGACGACTGAAGGAAAGGAACTGTAGGACACCTGCTGCTCGATTTTTCTATAGGGGTATTTGTATTGCCTTTTTAAAAATAGCTTATAAGCTAAAAGGTAAAAGTAAATGTTTAAAAACACTTCTTATTTTTTCCAAACACCACAAAAAGTATAAAAAACTAAAAAAAAAAAAAAAAACACTTAAAAATAAGCCAAAATAAACACCCTCTATACCTAGCTATAGCATCTTTTGGAGATGAACCATTATGTGCAGTCATGAGAACTTGAGAGGTAGATATTGTAAGTAAATACGACTTTGGCATCTGGCATGTGGTGGCGCTCTAGCACATTAAAGATGAGTCCGCAACTTAAATAACCCAAAAAGTGACTGTAGGGACCAAAATAACGCAATTAAAAAAAAAAGTTACCAAAGTAACCTTTGTGCACTAAATTAGTGCTCAATAGGACCAAACTGCAAATTTACAGTGAAGTCTTATTGCGCACTAATTAGTGCGCAATAGAGGTTATATTTTTTTTGTACAATTTTAAAGTTTTGAAATTTCACCTTTTTTCCATACTTTGACCAAAGATTAGTGATGTTTTAATACTCCGAAATATTAATATTTTATATATAAAGTGCAAAAGGGGGGAAGCTTTTTTCGATAGTCGACTCCGTCCTATGACTATATTGTAATCGTAATAAAAATCAAAAAAAAAATTTCAAGGGGATTTTATGGGGTTTGGGTTCAATTGAATCCCGTCCATTTTGGGGGCGGGGTGCTCTCTCCCCCTCTTTGTAAGTTTTT
>NC_081348.1:59600030-59611471 GCF_029784015.1 Lycium ferocissimum | reverse complement strand
GATTGGTGTCGAAATATCTAGCTGAGGGCGGATATTACGGTATTTTTCTCATGGTGGTTAACTGCCTCTTCTACCTGTTTTAACGCCTCGTTCCAAACTATAAACACATACACAATCATTAGACAAGAATATTAGGAGTATATGTTTTAAGTAAAACTAATAAATTTAACCGTGCTTTGCGCGGTAGTAGATAACATAACTGAGCCTCATCAAAATTGCTAAATGTATCAGATCCCAAAAAAATTGTATCTAATGACTAGTTATATAATAAGATCAATTTTGGTGCATTTGACTCTTGAGGGCCTGAAACAGATACTTTGGGGGCATAAAGCATATGCTTTAGGGGACTTACACTAGTTATACAAAGTGTACAGATCTATCAACCGTGAAAATCACCTACCAAATTCTCTCCTAAGACAGTGCCATATCCATGACAAGCGGTAGCAACATCCATTCCTCGCGCAACTCGCTGAGGGTCGTATCTCCCGTTAACCTTACATTATCAAAAAAACAAACGTTAATAATAATAATAATAACAATATTTATCAAAATATTCTAAGCGTTGTAATACTTACATTGAGTTATACATGCCAAAGACCGGAGTTGGCTGTAAGGCCAAGGTCAATGTAGTACTCGGGGGATCACACTGTCATCCAATACAACACTGAACAAGTGCGATGGGTGTATTGTACTCCTTACACCGCACGACTGGTGTAAGGGGAGGATACACAACATACTGCTCTCCTACTTGTACACAAAGTAAAAAAGTAAATTCAGTATTATATAGATTCAAAAGTCTTCTTTACTTTCTTAAAATCCATATCAAGTCAAAACCAGACAAACATTTTAAAACCGAGGGAGTAATAATTATGTTATTCTTTAAACTTTGTGCCAAGTGTGGTGACTAAACATTCAAATCAACATCCAGTTAAAAGACCTCAGGTGCATAAAGATGTTCAAAGAAAACTAGATCTAGGTCCTCTGAAGGACACAAAAATAATGGTTAGCTTGTTCATATGGAATAAACTAGCAGCGAGGGGAATGAATCTCCACTTTATCGCACCAGTTATCGAATATACTGGTTCAATTGAACAAGGAAGATGTGAAGAAGGAGAACACCAAATGGACAAGCCCTGATTCTATTATGGGATCCTAATGTTCTGGGTTTATTGTATCCAGTATGAGTTAATTTTATGAATCTTAATATTTATTGTTGTTTATGGATTCCATATTATAGAAGATAGGAAAAGCCTTTGGGAGGAATTAATTGTCCTGAACTACCAAATCCAGGACTGAAACCCTATACGTAAATTTGCACCATTTTCCTTCTTAGCCCTTAAAAAAAATAGAATCAAACAATATATACAATTTGTGTTAGTCAAAACAACAAATTCGAAGCTTCATCAACCATTTCAGTAGAATTAAAGTTCAAACAAAAAACTATTAGGATCAAGAACTCATTTTCCATGACTTAAACAAATGATAAACGAAAATGAAAAATAAAAAGAACTAATTTCTGACCTTGCAATTGATTCATTGAAAATGCATAATCACACAAACTGTGAAATCAAAGAAAATGAAGCTTGAAAGCATAAATAAAAATATATCAGCAAATGCTTATCCTACTTCAATTCGGAAAAGATTAAGAAATAAAAGTATTTTCTATTTTATTAGGAAAAAGAATTTTATCGTTATCTAAATGAAAATTAAGGATGAGGTTACTATGATCTTATATATGACCTATATTATCAGTTAAAAAAGTACATGTGGTAATTTTATTTTGATTGATAAAATGAGATTAAGCAGGAAAAAAAAATTACCTCCATTTTTTATTGGGTAAAGAGATTTTAAAAGAAAAGAAACAAGAAAAGGTTTCTTTAAATTATATATTTTTATAAAAATAATGTGTTTAAAAGAAAAGAAACAATACGTTTATTAGGAAAATAGCATTTTTGACCCAATTAAGTAACAATAGGGGCATTTTTGGACCAAACTATGAACGGAGGATATTTTTGTTCAATTTCGCATAGTTTAAGGGCATTTTGACCCCTTTCCGTTTATTTTTTAATATCAATTTAATACTACAACATCATATTTTTACCACATTGATCTCTCTCCACATTTGTTTAGTAAGGATAAAAAAGGCTCAAATATGCCATCCAACTATCGGAAATGGCTCATTTATGCCACTCGTCAATAGTTTGGATCATTTATGCATGGTATAGGAAATGGCATTCGTTTATGCCCAACTATAGAAAATGACTCATTTATGCCATTCATTAATATTTTGACTCATTTATCCATCGCTCGTTATCAAAATGACTCATCCATGCCATTTTTATTAACAGCCGATCTTATAATACGTATATGACATGTGACCTCCAATTAGAGGTCTATGTCGTTTAATTAAACCAACCCAATTTTAATACCAAATTAATAAAAAATCCGACCCATACACCTTACCCACCCACAACCATAATCTAGTTGGAGGCCACGTGCCATATTTGGTATTATAAAATCGGCGTTAATAAAAAATGACATAGATGAGTCATTTTTATTAACGGGCGATGGTATAAATGAGTCAAATTATTGATGAGTGACATAAATGGCCATTTCTATAGTTCGATGGCGTAAATGAATTTCCTATAGTTCGATGGCATAAATGAGCCAAACTATTGATGAGTGGCATAAATAGTAATTTCCGATAGTTGAATGGCGTATTTGAGCCTTTTTCGTAAAAACTATAGATATCTTCAAAGATCAAATTAAGGTTTCGACGGCAACATATTCAGCCTTGCTAGTAAATACTTGGCCACTACAAAATTAGTATTTTTCATCCTGACTGGAGAGGTTTCACTTATCTAATAGTTAATCTTCTAAATGAGAACAATTTGTCTCTACTAGTTAATATCTACCCATATTACAGTAACATTTGAAAATGCACGAAACTACTACAGAAATTTGATTAGGAAAATTGGAACTCCAAAGAAGCCTGGAAGACATATTGAGACTTATTTGTTTGCTATTTTTGATGAAAGAGGAAAAGAAGGGGCTGAAACGGAGAGATGCTAGTCAAGCATATCATAGCTTTATATAGAGTTGTATGAAAGAAATGGAACAAAAAAGATGCTAGCAAATGACATTGTCTTCTTTTTGAATATGCTATGTTAATAAACTAATTTTTTGTTAGTAAATTAACTGATATTTATGTGGATATTTATGTCATATTGCTAGTTGAATTTGATGCAGTTGTTAGTCTAGTCTTTTATGCCCTTCATTTTATTGCTATCTTTGTATGTGCTAGAAATATTTGCAAATAATGTATATTCCAAACAATTACTTAAAAGCATCAAGTCAAAGAACTCTCAAGCTCTCAAAGTCCTAAGTAACACATAGATTATACTCATAGACATATTCAGAATTTTAAGCCAGTGAGTGAACACAAATATAAGCATGTATTGTAAATTTCTCATCCATATATATGCTTCAAATCAAGAACAAAGGATGTGGTTCCACCCATTGCTCAAATACTACATCCATCCAGAGTGACGTTGTTAGTGAGATATCAGATATGTCATCCAAGAAATTAAGTGGACAGTAGAATCTTTTAAGAAATTAACCCCAATAAAGCCACGAACAAGATAAAACAAAATGTCTCGATCATGAAAAAAATGTTTAACAAACTCGACCCTTAATTCTGAGTTTTTACTCTTATTTTCGTGTTTGGGAACTTTGCACAGGTCATACTTGCTATTTGGAACTTGTTTGAGGGGTTTAGGCTGGGACCCGTGGGGTTCAAGTAAGTTTTGGGCAAAAAAATTCATTTCAGTTGCAGATTTTATTCTTTTCTGGTGCCGCCACTTTGCGACCTAGTTGTCGCGTTTGCGACAATACTGTAGTATAAAAGTGGTCAGATTCCGAGATTTTACGTATTTCAACACTTTTGGATATTGAGGTCTCGGTTTTGGGCGATTCAAAAGAGGATTTTCATCATCAATTGTTGGGTAAGTTATTCTAACTCGAATTTGATTAATTATATCAATTATATGCTTGATTTAATGCCTAAATCATGAATACGAAGTAGAAATTTGGTGGGTTTTGTATCTAAACCTAAGAAGCGGTATTATGATGATTTTATTATAAACTTGAACTCGAGAGATTATGAGGAACGTGAAATGCTAATCAATTTTAGATTTTGATCCCAGGGCTCGGGTTTGACTTTTTGGTTGACTTTGAATACTAATTTATTTAATAGTGCAATATGAGTATCATTAAACTTGTTTAACTTGTAGTGTATTCTTTTGAAGAGATTAGGAGTATTTGTAGGATTTAAGGAAATTAAAGGCTATATATTTGAGTATGCTAGGGTGCTTCGGACCGATGTAAGTTAAGGTGTTGACTCCGATGAGAGAATTTTACCCAATTATATGTGATTTGTGACATACTATGCATACGGGGATAACGTATAGCCGATGTGACGAGCGCTTATGCGGGTACCAGGATAACATGTTGCGGTATTTGACTAGTATGCCTATTTTTTATGTTTCTCTTCTTTTGCATGATTAATTGAGCATATTTCCTTCTAAAGGTGGTGTTATAGGCATCATTTCTATGTTAGAATAACATTACGAATTTTCATGTATGTTGAATTGATCGTAACCATCTAATTTTCACCTAATTATACACGATTGATACGATTATTTGCTGTAAACACGACTTTTCACCACTTCTTTTCTGCAATTCTCATCATCTGAACCAGAAAAATCAAAATAAATATCTCTTCAACTTTATCAATTATTTTACATTATTTATTTGCATCACTGTTCTTATAATTTTACTTGCGATTTATTTACATTATCAGAGGATTAATATAATTTGAATTAATTACATTGCTTGTGAATTGATTCTAAACAAATTCAATTAGTTGACCGAATAAATGAAATTTAGGCTAAACACTTACCTGGATTAATAATAACTTAATCACTTATAGCCCCAATTTAATCTAAGTTCCAAGGAAATCGCTGTAAGTGAATTTCGAAGGGTGTCTAATACCTTCTCAACGATTTAATGTGAACCCTCAGCTGTGTCTTCATAGATTTTATGGAGTTAATACCACAATTGATAGTGAATGGGTATTCTAACACGCCTAGTTAACTTGTCAGGTGGCGACTCCAATTTTTACTCTGATAATAGCAATATCATGCTTTATCATAAACCCAGTTAATGGGGTGCGATAGTCACTCCGTACAATGACATATTTCTTTTTACCCTATACAAGTATATCTTTAATGGAGTCCGCAACTTAAATGATCCAAAAAGTGGTTGTAGGGATCAAAATAACGCGATATAAAAAAAGTTACCAAAGTAACCTTTGCGCACTAAATTAGTGCGCAATAGGATCAAATTGCAAATTTACAGTTAAGTCCTATTGCGCACTAATTTAGTGCGCAATAGGGGTTATATTTTTATTTTTTTTTGTACAATTTTAAAGTTTTGAAATTTCATATTTTTTTCCATACTTTAACCAAAAATTAGTGATGTTTTAAAACTTCGAAATATCAATATTTTATATCGAACTTGATATCTTTTTTTGCTAACAATAATGTCGGCTCATTACATCAAGTATACCTAAATGTTTGGATCGTCATTTTAGGGGTTGTAAAGTGGCCGAAATAAGTTTTCTTTGTATGAATCTTGTTATCTAAAGGTTTAAGTGTTTTATTTATAATTAGTTTAGGATGTCACACGAGTTAGTTATAAACGATAACAAAGAGCAAAATAATATTTCATTAAGAAATAGATATGCAAAAGATATACTTAATTTTTACTTAAACCATGCATCATGCACCCAAGTTTTCTCAATGCCTTCTCAATGGTCCCACCTAGATTTGATCCCAGGTGGTTGGCATTAAAAAGAAGTAAACCATCAAGCCAAGTTGGTGAAAGCTACAATGTAGACACTTTTTATTTTTCTTAATGTTTACTAATGTCATCTAACCTGTTTTCATAAATTGAATTTCGAGCCTTGAAATTGACATTCAAAACATCATTACTACGGGATTACCATCTTCAAATATATTTTTTATCACTATATTTTTACTAAAGATGAATGAAAATTGTGCACCAATTTGGGCAAAAATTCAAATTGAATGGGATAAAGGACTTTTTTCTAAAAACTAGCCTAGCCAAACTGCCTTGCGACAGTTTGCACGGCTATATCTCGGAAAAATATGCAAAATCAAAAAAAAAAAAATCGCGTAAATCGGACGTCCGAGCCCAAAGTTCTGACTGTTTAAAGTTTCACCAATTTATAAATACATTTTCTCCTTATACTTATTATTTGATAATTTTATCTTATCAATTTATATAACTACCTAAGTCTACTGGATAAAAAATTTATGGGACTTGCATAACGCATTAATTTATTGTGTTATTCAAATAAATTTTTTTTAATGACGTCATTAATGCAGTAAATTACTGCGCTATAAAATAAAACACTTAAACTTTTAGATAACAAGATTCAAACAAACAAAACTTACTTCGGGGCACTTTACAACCCCTAAAACGACGATCCAAACGTTTAGGCATACTTGATGTAATGAGCCGACATTATTGTCCGCAAAAAAAGACATCAAGTTCTATATGTTAGTGTTATGATTTTAATGATGACAAATTATTGTGTAGGTACCAATACTCAAAGAATAGATCAAATGGATCGGACAAATAAGCCTAATGGGCAACAGAAGTTCAGTCGGCTGAATAGAAGGCCAAGCCCAAGTCGGCTGCATAAGGAAAGGAATTCAAGATAGGCTACTGCATATTTTTGGAAAAAAAATCAGTTTTACTCAAGCATTTAAATCAGAACAATTACGGTGGGCCATGCATCAAATCAGATCTGCTATACAAGGAAACAAGAACCACTACAATAAGGAAAATGGCGCACAAGGAAAGCAGTTGTACAGCCTTTATATTTCTCATCAACAACATACAAGGAAAGAAGCATCTGCCAACCACGCTGATACCATAAAAGGAAAGGATCATTACAAGTCTTAATAAGCTCTTGCTTTATTCTTGGAAATTAGGATCCTCAAATATTCCTAATTTTCAAGGATCAAATCTCTTGGGTTGATATCTCTGCAAATATAGAGTCTAACGGCTATACATGTGAAGACTATTTATTCGAGGCTCCAGTGACAAAGAAAAACCATACAGTCGTCTCATACTCTCAAGTTCTCTGCTTTACTTTTTACAAACATTGTATTCTTGAGTGATATAGTGTAAACAAAAAAGAAAGGAGAGATATAAAATAGTTTGTGAGGCATTGTATAAAAAAAGAATTCGAGTGTTTGAGTGTAGATGTAGGAGCTCCATTCAAACAAACCATTGTACCAAAACATTTACAAAGAGGCAGAGCACCCTTGCAACCCAAGGGGACTGGACTAGGATTCACATTGAATCTGAACCAGTATAAAATACCTGTGTCAATTTTATTTCTGCATTTTTATTACTGCATTACGATATAGTCAACTAGTGTTCTCAGTTAGTCGACTATCTGAACGAAAAAGTTATAATTCACTCCCCTCTTGCACTTTCAATTGGTATCAGAGCAAGGTCTCACACTTCATTGCTTAACAGCAAGTGAGAAAAGATCAAAATGTTTAACGTATCGGATCCCTCGGTGCAATTTTACAAGATGGGCACTCCACATCGAGGCCACCTACTTTAATGGTGAATACTACGCCATTGGAAAGAAAGGTTCAAGATCTTTGTGCAATCAACGGATTATCAAGCATGGATTGTGATCAAGAAAGTACCTAAACCTATTCCAAACATGGATGCAAAAGATCCAAATACGAAAATTGATTTAGAGTCGCATGATGTAACTAAAGAACAACAGGAGACTCTATCAACAAATGCTAGAGCAATAGCCTTATTGTACTGTGCAGTCAGTGGAGAGGAATATGCCAAAATATCAAGCACAGCCCGAGGCTTGCCAAAGAAATGTGGGATAAACTTGAGGTCACATACGAAGGAACATCAAAAGTAAGAGAAACCAAAATTGATGCTTTAAGGCACGACTATGAAGCTTTCACCATGAAGGATGATGAGAATATTGAATCGATGTTCACCAGATTCAACAAAATCATTGGTGAACTCAAATCTCTTGGTGTAACTTACACAAACTCTCAACAAGTGAGAAAGCTTGTCAGAAGCCTGCCCAAAACTTGGGAAACAAAGGCAATTGTTTTAGAAGATGGAAATCTGGACAATTTTACATATGATGAACTAAGAGGAAATCACGATGGCCTTTGAAAAGAATCATATTCAAATATATCAGAAGGATGAAAAGACGAAAATGGTTGCTTTCAAGTCACAGGCTGAAGAATTTGATGATGAGTTCAAGGAACAAGAAGCGGCTATGATCTCTAGGCATGTAATTGAAGCTATGAGAAGATCAAGAAACAATAGAAAAGGAAATTCAAATTTCAGGAAAGGTAAATCCTCCGCCATTCAAAGAAATGATGGAAAATGCTATGAATGTGGAAAATATGGCCATATTGCATCTGAATGCCCTGATGCAAAGAGGAAACCATCAAAAAAACTATCAAAAACAATGAGCATTCGGCGATTGGAGTGAAGATGAAGTCTCTAAAGATGATGAGGAAGATATGGAAAACATTTACTTCATGGCAATCGGTGAAACTAGCGAGGTAAGACCTATCTGCATTTTCAAGCTGTAGTGAAATTCAAGAGTTGCTTGACCAAACTCTCGAGGATTTAAATAGGGTGTTTAATGAATATATAAAAAGCTTAAGAGGGAACGAAGGGATTGGGAACTTAAACTAGAAGTATTTGAAATAGAAAGGGATCTTCTTCAAGAAAAAGTTGATGACTTGAAACTGCAACTTAATGGGTTGTGCAAGTCCACCAATCATAGCTCTGTTAAATCTAACAAATAGACTCATAGCAACAAGTCCACTGGGAAAAGACCTATCAATAGTAGAAGTGCCTCTGATAATTCTAAAGATGTGTTAACCAATGAGGAGACAAATCAGTCTAACAAAAGTTTTCAAACCACTAAAAGGAAGTCTCCAAGAAACTTTCATAAGTCAACTGCTCAGTCATTTTCTGAAAATCACTCTTCACAAAAATGTTTTTCTTTGTGGAAAAATGGGCCATAAATATTTTCAGTGTAGGTTTCGTTATACACCTTCTCCAAGCTAGATATGGAAACCCAAGACTGATCATCAAAGCACTAACCCTCAAGGACCCAAGGAAGCTTGGGTACCTAAAGAAAGTAACTACCTTGTTTTGCAGGAACACCAAGAAGAAGTCAAGGGAAATGGTATCTAGACAGTGCGTGTTCCAGTCACATGACAGGCGACAAAAGCCTGTTCAAATCAGTTGCTGATTTTGATGGAGGACTAGTCATTTTTTGTGATAACTCAACAGGAACGGTAATCGGTACAGGAACTATTTCGTTTAATAATTCATGTGATATCTCTAACGTTTATCTGGTTGAAGGACTCAAATATAATCTCTTGAGTATCAGTCAATTGTGTGATTCTGACTTAGAGGTAAGATTCAAAAAGACTACCGTGTTATAGAAGACAAAGCGGAAAAAATTCTTCACCGACAGCGGAGAACAAAAATGTATATGTGCTCGACTTCGTTAAAAGTCAAACTCGGGACATATTTGCTTGGCATCTATGGGAGAAGGTCCTTGGTTTTGGCACAAGAGACTTGGACATGCTAGCATAAGGCTAATTGAAAAATTAGCCAAACATGATTTGGTCCTAGGCCTGCCTAAAATAAACTATTCTAAAGATCATATTTGCGATGCTTGTCAGAAAGGTAAGCAAACAAGAAGTTCTTTCAATTCCAAAGATATTGTATCTACTTCTAAACAATTGCGGCTTACACCACGTAGATAGTGTTGGTCCTACTAGAACCGCTAGTATTGGAGGAAAAAGGTATGCCTTCGTTATTGTTGATGATTTCTCTCGTTTTACCTGGGTTATATTTCTTGCTTATAAGGATGATACTCTAAAGAATTTTAAGTTTTTCTGTGAGAAAGTTCAGCGTGACAAAGGCTACTACATTACTTCCATAAGAAGTGATCATGGAGGAGAATTTGAGAACAAAGCCTTTGAGGATTTACTCGCAATGAACAAGGTTATGCACATAATTTTTCGTCACCAAGATCTCCTCAGCAAAATGGCGTCATTGAAAGAAAGAATAGAACTTTACAAGACATGGCTAGAACAATGATTTTAGAACATAATCTACCACATCACTTCTGGGCAAAAGCTTTAAGCACAGCATGTCATGTATTAAACAGGTGCTTGATTCGACCCATTCTAAAGAAAACCCCTTACGAGCTATGGAATGGTAAGAAACCTAATATTAGCTATTTTCACTCCTTTGGGTGCAAATGTTTTGTGCACAACAATGGAAAGGACAACATTGGTAAGTTTGATCCTAGAAGTGACGAGAGGTATTTTTGTTGGTTACTCGAATAATAGCATCCTATAGAGTTTTCAATAAACGCACTAAATCTATTGAAGAATTTTTTCATGTTATTTTTTATGACACTAACCGTTTGGTCGAGAAAGAAAATTTGCGGTATGATGATGTCTACCGATCTTCGGTCACTACGACTACTACCTCAACTGATCAAAGTCTCTCATTAAAAGAAACTACCTCTGCTGACGAGTCGACTAACCTTACAATTGGACCTGTTCCAAACGAATGGAGAAATGAGCCTGATTATCCTAAAAAGTTTGTTATTGGTGATATAAATGAAGGAATGAAAACTCAAGCTTCCCGCAAAAATAATGCAAATCTAGCACTCATATCTCAACTCGAGCTTAAGAAAGTAGATGAGGCTTTAAAAGATGATCATTGGATCAAGGCGATGAAAGAAGAATTGGATCAGTTTGACAAAAATAAAGTATGGAATCTAGTTCCCAGGCCTGAAAAAGGATCAGTAATTAGAACAAAATGGGTATTCAGAAATAAGTTAAATGAAGCAGGCGAAGTTGTGAGAAATAAAGCTCGATTGGTTGCCCAAGGCTACTCTCAACAGGAAGGAGTCGACAATGATGAAACTTTCGCTCTCGTACCTGCTAGAATCCATTCGAATTTTTTTACTTGCTTGTCTTTCTTTTAAAGGGTTTAAACTATTTTGGAGATAATTCAAAATACCAACGTTTGACCAAAATGCCAGACACATGCTAACTCTTGCGTTGGACCTATTACCCCCCCGAAATTTTTTTTCAAAAAGATTAAAATGCCCCTTTTTTGCCGTGTGGACAAGAGCGTGGACACCCGCCGGTGGCGCGTTATAGCCTTTAAAAAAGAGCATGTGACGTGTTTTGGAGCGCCATTTGACCGCCACGTAGATGCCATGTAGATTAATTTGAACTCCTCCATTTTTC
>NC_081348.1:59593790-59599930 GCF_029784015.1 Lycium ferocissimum | reverse complement strand
AAAAGTTGGATATCTAGATGGATATATATATGCATACTATCACTTTCCATTTGTCTGCTTGTTATTTTTCATGAGTTCTTCCTTTTTAGGAATCTAAGCCTCTTTTAGCCTTTAGCTTGCGTTCTGACCTGACAATTTGTGAAGTCTATAGATAATATGGATATCTATATTATCCGACGGTTAATTTACCTATTATACTTGCAATCATACTGCATCGATTACGTTTCTTTTGAGTCGAGGGTCTATCGGAAACTGCCTCTATACCCCAAGGTCTACATACATCCTACACTTCCCAGACTCCACTTGTGGGATTACACTGGGTATGTTGTTGTTAAATATGAGTGGGTTGGATATTTTATCCATTTTGTTTAACCGCTTTCGACCAGCCCATATTCAATAGGACCCACCCGTTTGCCACTCCTAATTGTGACTAATCCGCCACTGGAACAAGCGAGTTATACAACTATTTTTATGACAAGAGAAGCCGCAACTGCTACCCTTCGAGTGCGCACAAGGTAAACTTCGTTCCTGTGTAATAGCCCGCAAACCATACGGGAGAGATAGCTTGGCTCAGAAGGGGTTTCGAACCGTAAACCTCCACTATAGAAGTCATATGCTCAACCAACTGAGTCACCCTTATGGGTACAACTGTAGTACGAAGTATCTGCTTTGATACTAATGAGGTGGTATAAGGAAGATTATTATACTTTTATCTTTTGTATAAAAAGATTTGGATACAATCATAGAATTCAAATACAGACGATGACTATGAGTATATGAGAGAGAGAGTACCTAAAATGGCAAGAGCAGAGACGTGGCCAAATTTCTGGAAAAGATTGCAATTTTGATGGGACCAAGAAGGTTTTCAATTTTAGGGAAAACCTAAATGTTACTCCCTGACTCCCATATTACTTGTCCACCTTTCCTTTTATACGCCTTTAAGAACTCATAAATAAAAGTGTATTTTCACTACATTACCCTCATCTCTTTCCAATTAATTACATGGATTAGTTTAGAAAATAATTAATGTTAAAGGCAAAATAGGAAAAACATAATTAATTCTATCTTGATTTTGTAAATAAACAAGTATTTTGGGATGAATATTAATGTAATGTAGATAACTAATATGGGACCTAGGGAAAAAAATTGTTATTTAATTATTATGAAGTTTTTATGTTTTTGTACCTTAATGTTGAAATTAAGCAGCCGTTTGGCCATTAAATTATTAACTATTTTTGAAAAAGAAATTTCACTTTATTTGAAAATATACCTCATAACCTGATACCTCATAACCTGTTTTTAACTCTTTTTCATCTAAATTTCTGATTTTCTTTTTTTATTTTACCCTAATTTTTTTTAATTTTTATAAAAAAACGACATTATCTCACTTTCATCAAGTGTGTTCTCTCCGTTACACTTTTTCTCTATTTCCTCAGATGCCTCCTTGGATTGTTGACACTTGTCAATAACAAGATTTTAAGGCTTAGATTAAATTAACTCAAACAAGCATCATAACTATAGTTAAGGGTGTACTTTGGGTAATTATTTTCCAGAAAATCTGAACTTCCACAAATGTAGGAATCCATTAATATCCTTTTCTTCAATTATATTCTTTTATATATAAATATAAGATTCATCTCAATAAATGAGATTATGTACGGCAAGAATAATATATTCTTTGCATTTTAACCATAAAAATGATATCATCTCCCACAATTTCTTTCTTACGAACTACATCTGTAATTCTAAATTAGAATTATTTCAGTGGCATTTATTAATTTTAAATATTTGATTTGCCAAAAGTCCTTGTGGTTTAGGATTGTGCAACAGAATGAACAAAAATATGAACAGTTGTTCCGTAAAAAGAGTAATAAAAAACTATTGCGTAGAGGAGGAAAGACAAAAAGATACGTTTAATTGGGTACATATATCTATTTCATTAAATAATTTATATTCGAATGTAATGACATAAGATGAAAATATTGATAATAAAATGAAAGTAATTAATTTTAGGGCAAAGGTGCAAATATACCCCTCAACTATGCGATTTAGAGCAAATATACCCCCGTGAAAAAAAGTGTTGTATATATATCCTTGTCGTTATAAAATGGTGCAAATATACCTCTGCCCTTACACAAATAGTGCTAATATATCCTTTTCGCAAACGTGATTTAAAAAAAAATCATTTGGCTTATTTTGTAATTAAAAAAAATGTCATGTGGCTTTAAAAAAATGTCTACTCATTTTTTGTAGTAGACATATTTTTCTAACGCCACATGGCAAAGTTTTTTCTAGTGGGTCAGTCTGGTTCGTTTAAAAAAATATTTTCGTGGCTTTAAAAAAAATAAGTCTACCCATTTTTTTAAACTAACCAAACCCGACCCACCAGAAACAAAAATTATCATGTGGCTTTAGAAAAATATGTCTACTCAAAAAAAAAAATGGGTAGACTTTTTTTAAAGCCATGTGGTATTTTTTTTTGTAATTAAAAAATAAACTAAATGATTTAAAAAATAATCCGTCAACAAAAGGGTATATTTGCACCATTTTATTACTGCAGGGGCATATTTACACCACTTTCTTAACGGGAGACATATCTGCTCTAAATGGATGATTTTACTAATTTTTAGAAATTGAGTGGTATAAATCATATTTTCATGTTTTTTAGAAAAAATATATTCATACAATCAAATATTCTTTACAAAAGTATAACCATACACAACTTTATTCCTATGATGGCCAAACGCCTATTAAATGACTTTAGCAAATTGGAATAAGAAACTGAAAACTTAGAACAAGATATGTACTACATTTATAATCTCATCATACATAGAAATGATGAAGAGTTTTATTAAATAAAAAGTATCACAAATTTTTACCGTATTTGTTGTTTTTAGTCTAGCATATTTATAAAGACATAAAACCTTTAAATTCAAAACAAACATCCGTAGTGCTATTATATTATTTATATTGGGATTAATCTTTCTTTGCATGTCTTTTCTTTTAAAATTTTTAAAGATGGAACGAATACATGAATGGTAACAAACACGAAAATAGAAGAAACGATAAAACATTATTTGTCATGTCGCCATTTAAATTCTTTAGTCTAAGGGTGGCAATGGGGCGGGGCCGGGCCGGGCAGGGAGTAAATACAACAAACTAAGAAAATTATTTTGTACTTCTTTATTACAAGTGTTGATAGAAGCTTTACCTTTTTTTTTTTTGTTGCAGGGAGTACTAGGATTATAAAGATTGTTTTTGTACATTCTCTATTACAAATCTTTTTACATTATTAAACTAATGATTATAAAATGAAAATTACTAATCAATTTGTTTAATATATGCAGTAGCAGACTTATTTTCTGGGATGACACACATAGACGCGATCCAGAGACTCGTGCCATTGTGCCATAGGGATTTGGAGGCTAGTTCTAAACACTCGGATACAGTTTATTTTTGTGCATTCTTTTGATCGTGGACTTTGTAGTATGCATAGATAAGTAGTTGCTGCTATTCTTTTTACCATTCTATTTTTTGGGGCATATGCGACTAGTGAATGATGCTGGAGGGTGGTACTATTTTTTAGGCGTTGTTGGAGACTTGGTTCTTTGTGAGTAGTGACTGATGCCCTTTTTTTCCTCATTCATTTGTTCATTCTTTTGGGAGAATCATTGGAGTTGTGAGTTGCTGGAGAGAAGTATTAGACTAGATTGGTGCTATTTTTTTTACCATTTTATTTTTTTGGGCATATGCGACTTGTTGCAAAGTGGTGCTATGCCACTAGTTACTTGTGTTTGTTTTTTTCTTTGGAATTGCTGGAGAGTGGTGCTATACGATTAGTGTCTGATTCTACTTTTTTTCTCCTTTATTTGTTCATTTATAAACATATAAAGCTTGTAAATTCAAACAAACGTTGTAGTAATATTATTATTTATATTGGTAAGTTTAATTCAAGTCAATAAGATGTTAGTCATATTTTTGGAATACATTATATTGGATCTTGTTATAAAAATATTATTTGATGATATAAAAATTTGAGTAGTTCAATAAAATTCTAAAATATTTCTACTACTAAAAAGCAAACCTTTTTTTTACATATAGAGAGAGAGAGAGAGATTTTGTACTTTTTCCCTTCTTTTTTTTTCTATAAACTTGAATATTTTCTAAGCAAAAGTAAAATTATAAAATCCATAATTAAAAAAATTGGGCTTCAAATTTTTGGGGCCTAAGACAAAATTTTACTACTCTACCCCTTTAACCGCCCTTACATTCGTGTCTAGATTGCGTCTATCTCTGCCATCGCGGAAGATAAGTATGTTATTTTAAGTAACGTTGAACAACAACAATATACCCAGCCAGAATCCCACAAGTGAGGGTGCATGAAGGATAGAAAGATACTGTTGACCTTAACCCTACCTCTGGTAGAAGACTGATCAATTTTCATTCTACTTTTATAAGAACTTTTATAGTGGAGAACATACAAAAGTAATTTTCTCTCTCTCAGACAGAAAAACAATAACGTTTTTGTCAACACTTGTAATAGAGAAGTATAAAGCTAGTTTTCCAAGTTCTTTGCATTTTGTACCTCTAATAAGTATTCTCATTTACGATTTGCACTATATCCAATTCTTCTCAGTAGTTTCACTCTAATCTCTTTATTTCCTTGCTAAATAATGGAATTACTTTTTTCTTTTAAAATTCAAGAGGACAAAACAGGAAAAAACTACACGCCATCCTCTTCTATTGTATCGAACATTGAAATTACAGACAATTTCCAACATTGAAATAAAAATATAGTTTGTTCATGGAATTTGATCATTTTTTGGAAAAAAAAAATTGGTCAAAAATTTTAAGTTCAACCTTTTCTTCCACTCACAAAACATCAATTTTTTTCCAAGTAAAATGCATGTTCAAACATAACTTCAAATTCCAAAAACTATTTTTCAACACAACTTCAAATACTTTTCTTTTTTTTCAGTTTCACAAAATCTATGGCCAAACGCTAGCTTAGTACATTAAATTCAATCATTTTTTTTTCTTCCCACCCGGTGTCCGGTATCAGCATTGGAGCCAACTATATCCCGATTCGCACCGCGTAGGGACTCATTCGGGGGGAAGCGCTCCCTACCAAGGATTTTTCCAAACCAAGGGCTCAAACCCGAGACCTCTGGTTAAGGGAGAAGCAGCCCATCCGCTGCACCATATCGTTTTGTAACTATAACCTCAGGCAAAATCCAAATCTAGTTCCACTTCGTTTATATGTACATTCACTACTTAAAAACACTATTTTTCCCTACCAAGATTTCCGACCTCATGAGATCGGTAAATGGCAAAATCCGACGTTAAAACCGACGTCAAGCGTAGCTCAGATAGGGATGGGTCAGAAATTTTACCCTCCTCATGAGGTCAGTACCTTCTTACACTGGATACTAACATTATTAATTATACCGACCTCATGAGGTCGGTAAATTAATTTGTTTTTTCCTTACAAAAATGCTACCAACCTCGTGAGTGATTATTTTTAAAGTTTTTATGAGGTCGATATATTAAAATTTTATTTATTTATTTTTAGAGTTACCGACCTCATGAGGTCGGTTTATTCAAAATAATATTTTATGTATTTAAATTAACCGATTTAATGAGGTCGGTTTATCCAAAATTAATTTTATTTATTTAAATTTACCGCCCTCATGAGGTCGTAAATTCATATAAATTTGTTTTAAGCAAACCGACTTCATGAGGTCAATTTTTGGATATGAGGTTCCACCGCCCTACTACTTTTACCAACACAAAGTTTTGAAATCTACCAAAACTGCTATCCATTTCTCCAAGACTAGTTCACACTGTATAATCTTTTTACAAGCCATTTTTATGGGATGAAGCCTAACAATCTCTGGTTTCTCGTAATTCTACATCGATATGTCTCGCAAGAACACCTAACCAAGCCATCAATTTTGAAAAGGTTCAAGTGTCATTGCATAGTCAACAAAAGTAATGACACCGTCTACAAATTCATCCCTCATCCCCCTCGGCCTATATTTGTCCTATCATACATCCAACTACAAAATTTTATCTACACAAATAACACAAAATTTGAAATTGTAATCCACAAATTTAATGTTCAAAATATTTCAAGGTTA
>NC_081348.1:59523148-59593690 GCF_029784015.1 Lycium ferocissimum | reverse complement strand
TCCTTGTTATCTAACCCAGTTGCACTCTTTGGGGTGTTCGACCCTCAAAATCCGGCCTCGACTTTCACACGAAACACAGCTTGGCCTTGTTTTATTTTTAGTTGCCACATCTAAAGTTAATGGTTTGCCCTCTTTCTGCCGGCCATTGAAAAACGCGATTGACCAAAATAATTTGGTCTTCCAAACGTAAGGAAGGAGATCCAAGCAATGGCAATCGATGTCTCCTCCTCGGGATTAAACCAAGGATCCCGTTTAAGTGTCCTGGATTTTGGATGATAACCTCCACTCTCCTTGATCCAAAAAGGTGTTTCGATAACAAAGTTACATAATCTTGAAAATTCACATCCCCGATCAAAACATGCCTATTGCATAACAAGACCAATGGTTGTAGGTACTTTTTAATTCACATTGTTGTGGAATCAACTTACGTAGTGCATGCAAATCTGGTAATCCATAACTAAACTTCCCCATGTTGCATATTGAAGTTTCTCATGGATTATCATCCTTATCTATTTCTTCCATGGTGTATTGTATTGTTGGTTCACCATGGTGATACAAATAGGCTTCATAGGAATAGGTAAAACGGTCTTGGTAGTCGATCGGTTGGTCTCGGCCGCATTCAAAGTTGATGCTTTCAACAAAGTAGCATAGTTTAGGGTTTGCATGGGATTTATTTGAGGTAGTGTAGGTGGCGCAGCCTCCTTGGAGCATGGTGGCCGTAGAGGCCATGAATGGCTCGAAAAAGTGTACTCTCTCACTAGGTCTACAAATCGCCTAGAGAGAAGCTCGATGAGATGCTAAGGCACCAACGGGTTTAGGGTTTAGGGTTTAGGGTTTCAGATAGGGCATGTTTAGGCTAGAGCCCATACAACTTTTTTTTTTTTTTTTTTTTTTTTTTTTTAAAGAAAACCCAACTAAAATTGCTTCTTGGGGTTAAAACCCACTTGGTCTTTTCTATGTAATAAATCACGGTTAGTATTGTTTTTGGGCTAAGGCCCATGATCTCAACGAATAAGAAAAGCATTTTTGCTAAAAGCAACCGATTTTGAAATGCTCTTATTTCTTAAATAAAATTGGGACTTTGTTATAAAATAGATATATGCAGCAAGTACGTTTTAAGGGAGCATATGCAAGATTTTAGACCATGAGTACAATTCATTTTTCTCCTAAAAATCAATCGCGCAAAACATATAAAGAGTTCTTTTCTTGAAAAATCAAAACAGGCCAAATTACGCCTAATTATAAAAAATTTAGGTAAGGATATTCTGAAAGTATATTAAACGGATTAACCCAGTCCATGTGTAAGTAAAGCATGAATAAAACTTGGTCACCCAAATCCAAAAATAAATGAAGTTTCTATCTATTCCTATAGGAAAAACTACTACCCTTATATATAAAAGGAACTAATTATACCCGGATATTATAAATCCGTACCTAAATACCCTATATATAAAGGGAATATATTCAACTCTTTTTAAAAAAATGATATGCAACATGACAAATAAACTCTAAATAAACAGTTCATGCAAATACTCACACATTGAAATTCGAAGGTCAACCATATAGTACGAATCCTTAATACTAGGGTGCCTAACACCTTCTCTAGGGGATCACCAGAATCCTTACCTAAAACTTTGAATTAAGAAGGATTTTTCACGGTGTATGAATAAACCCTTCAAAACTGATTTTTCTAATTTCCTAAAAATTAGGTGGCGACTCTTTTAAAGCAAAGTCCGAAAGAGCACCAACGAGTTCGAAGTAGCTTTTCCGAGCGCTAACCCTGCCTGCGAAAATACGAACCATAACAAGTGTGTGGGTAGCTAACCTTGGACGTCATAGCTGTTGACACCCAATTTTGTCCCGCCTCTCCTCCGAAATACCTATTTATGCTTCTAATATTTTTTAGAAAATTAAAAAATATATATTTATATTTTACTATAATCATTAGCCTCTTATCAATACCGGTGTTTCATTATTCTATTACAGTTACTGGCTATTATTGTTATTATTATTATTATTATCAGTTCAAATACCGGCCCATTACCCATTCCGACCCGACCCAACTTGCTTAACTAAACAAATGAAACCTTTAGGTTTCTTTTGCATTTTTTTGGCCGCCTCCCTTGTCTCTCCCTTCTCTCTCTCTCTCTCTCTCTGTTCGACTGTCTAAGTACACGAATAAAATGGCTTAATTAAATGCGCAATTAGTAGGATTGACAATGGAACAATAGCGCTGATGAAAGTTTGTTATGTTTGTTTTGTCTGAGAGGACTAGATTTTGTAAAAAATGTCTTGATTTGGTTCATGTTGCTTCCATATTGATAACACGAAATGCTTGGTATCCTGCTCGTTTGCCTTTGCAAGTGATTAAACTGGTAGTTAGTTCAATACCTTGAGGCTGTTATTGATTAAAACATGAGATATATTTAAAGTATACCCTAATGTGCACAACTTAATGATTTCTTGTGAATTTATATTTTATATGTTTAGCTTATCCATCGGTTAGATACTAATCCTTTCTCCATTTCCTTTTATTTTATGCATGACCTTCGCATACGAGTTCCGAGGGGCTCGTCTTCGGCATTCGATGTTGGGCCAAGGCCCAACGGAGCATCATTTCCCCCTTTTCTATCCAGTCGTGTCCGCAGCAAAGGAAACAAAATATTGGGCTGTTTGCCCATGCAAAAATAAGATATGATTGCAAATACCCTTTTAAAAATGGGGTACAGTTATCCCGGCATTATGGCTATCGGTCCGAAAATGGGTCGAGCCCATTTAACAAAGATTTGCCCTCTATTTTATTTTTTATGCCTTAGTTTTATATTGCACAATTAATGCTTTACTTTGTTTATTTGTTTCCTTAGATAAAATGAACCTTAAAAAATTAGTAGGTTTTAGTTTTGGTAATGGGTAGATAGTTTAAGGAAGACCAATAATTAATGCCACAAGTTTCATTCTCTTCTATTTACGATTAAAACTATTTATAGTATTTATAATATTTGTTTTCATTAGAATAATTGATTTTTCGAAATGGTATAACTTTATATGTTAAGTAAAGAGAATCATATTTTATCCTTATTGTCATACACATACCGAAATGTCACTAACATGCAAATATAAATTCAAGCATATCTTATGAATAACTTTTTTCAAGTTTTGAGTCAATTATGCATATTTCAAAGTATAACTAATAAAAGGGATAAACAAAACTCATTAGCTATTTTAGTATTTTATTTATACTCCTAAATTGCAAAAATCAATTAATATCTCATCATTTGAGTTGTTTTAAATATTTATCAAAATATTGCTTGAACTCGCATTTTGCTTCTGTTTATATACAAATTATTATATTTTTTGTGAATTTCATTTTATATAGCCTTGTTATATATTCTCACTTAAAGTCTTAACTATCTTCATAAATCTTATCTTAAATAGTATTTAAAGACATCTTTATGCGAACTATTATTTTCTCTAAGTCTTATTTTAAACAATATTATTATATTTTCCTTCAAAATCTTATCGATATTTACAAGTCATTTTCTTAAATTTTAAATATTATATTTGCGTCTTTAACCTTAATTAATTAACCTAAGTTTGGCTGGATAACCGTAGTTACGGATTCTAGAGGATGCCTAATCCCTTCCCTTTAGGATAATTAGAACCCTTACCTAGAATTAAGATTAAGCAGACTATTAATGGAGGTTCAGTTAGGCTTTACCTTAGTTAATAAAATAGGTGCCCTAATTCACCTTAAAATCAATTAGGTGGCGACTCCTTAAAATCAATTAACAGGAATCACCAATATGTCATACTCCTAATTTTGATCTCGGTTAAAATGGGGTGTGACAGCTTGGCGACTCCGCTGGGGATCACTTAGGTTCTAACCATAACGGACTTAGTAATAGGCTTTGTGTGCTTACTTTAATTGCTTTATTGACTGTTAACTGATTTTACGTGCTATTAATTGTTTGTTTGATATAAACTGCTTATATGTTACTGTTTTGATATAAACTGTTTATGTGTTACGGTTTTGATATAAAATGTCATCCCGTTCATATTTCTCCACTTCTGGAAACTCACACTATCACACGTACACGCGAGGTGTGTTTTGCGCACCCGCAAATTTCTTTCAAAAATCCCAAATTTTAGGAGAGTTGGCATATGCGCGGGGTGTCCGAATCTTGTGACCGCGTAGCCTTCTCACTCGAGTAGTCCGCTCGGAACCTTGCGTCTAGTAAACCAATTCTTAGTCAACCTAGCGTAGAGCGAAACCAAAACCTTGTAACGCATCATTTTTTAAGCCTAGGAAGCTTAATACCCTTGGTGTATTAAGTTCATTAGTCAACCTTACCAAATGTTCAAATGAGTCTATGACTCTAAGTGACACTATTCACTATGTATGTGCATTATTTTGAAGGACAAATGTGAGGAATATGTGACCTAGTACTCTATAGATAAATATTTCGGAAAACTGACGCTTTGTTGCAGGTTGTCGTGGAGCACCCAATTAATGCCGGAGGTTTGAAGACAACCAAAGAAAATTAGTGGAGATGAATTATTAGATATCTTAGATTAACTTTGAATTGTATTATTAATTGTCATGTAATAAATTTTTTTTATTTTCTTGTAAATTAGTTTTAGGAAGAGTTATGGAATGATACATAAAAGACATATTTGTCCTTTAAATATTCGTTAGGCCTACCTCTGGCATAAAGAGGTCCCTTGCATTATAGAACGCGATGTATTATGTGCAATAATGTGTTTATGTGCGATAATATGTCCTTACCGTATACTGACTCGTTTCCTTTTTTCTTATTTTTTTCTTTTAAACTTATTTTCAAAACAAAAAGGTTGACTTGTGCTAAAGGGGAACTGGCGGAGCATTCATATTTCACACGGTCTAAAGCCAAGAAATCGACTCGACTCATCATTAATCACCTGGTTAACCAAAAAGACTCGTTCTAAAATGGAGCAAAGTTTGATCAATGCAACCACTTCATCTGAGCCATCTCTTAGTTTACCTATCACAAGTGATCCCACATCCTCTAATGAACCGTAAACACATTTGGAGGTCATTGTCGTCCGGAGCAACGAATTGTCGAATTAAGTCACATGGTACCGCAAAATCGGTCATTTTCTCAAACTCCGCCACATATGACTCCTCGGGGGTTCGTCGACTTTGCCCATGCCACCCCCATTCCCAAACTTAGACGAACTTAACCAAACGAACTATTTTACCACCTCTCAACTCTAGGCTACTTCGAACCTCTCACCCACCTAGTCACTCAAAATGCTCCTCTCGTGTTTGCTGCCTACTTCTTCAAAGACTAAGACATACCGCCGGTACCTCATCAAGTTCCGCCGGTATATACTTATGCCACATAGCCCGCCATTGACACAAACCCAAGGGCTATGTCACGCGGATGTTGATCATTATGTCGAAGTCGAAAAGGAGACAAGGGGCGATTAATGATGAAATGATAAATGAAAGCTCAAAAGTTTGGAGGAGGCTATGAGAAGTTTGCGTGGACTCGGTAGTAACCAAAGCGTGAGATATGAAGAATTGTGTGCATTTCCTGAGGTAGAATTGCCACCATGTTACAAGATTCCAAAATTTGAGAAGTTTGATGGGTCGGGAAATCCTTTCTTCCATTTGAAAGTCTATTGCGAAAAGTTGATTGGCGTAGGGAAAAATGAAGGATAAGAGTCAAACTATTTAATCAAAGTTTAAGTGGGAAAGCTTTGGAATGGTATTCCAAACAAGATACAACCAAATGGCGTACTTGGGATGACTTGGCAAATGCTTTTGTGGATCATTACAAGTTTCATGTTGAGATCGCTACGACCCGATGAATTTCAATTACAAAATTAAAGAAGAAGTCGATCGAATCATTCCGAGAATATGCTATACGGTGGAGGGAAGAAGCATCCAGGTACACCCTCCGACGGAGGAAGCGAAATGGTCACTTTCTTCATTCGGTGCGCTAGAGCTTAATACTATGAACGTTTGGTGACAATGGGTGGAAAAACTTTTGCGAAGTGATCAAAGCCGGGGGACATGATCGAAGATGGAATTAAGACAAGGAGAATAACAAGTCTAGCGGCATTGCGGTCCACTAGTAAGGCCATACAAACCGGCGCTCTCGAAATGGAAAGAAAAAAAGAAAAAGAAGCGACGGCAGTAATGGCTCGGAAACACCTCATACCACCATCAACAACCTCCTCCACGATACCGGCCTAACGCTCCCACCCACAATATTTTCAATATTCATCGCATCCATACAACCAAGTTTTGTCATCTTACCAACCTCAATCACCACAAATTTCCTACGCCGTCTACCACACACAACCAACATACCGACCTCCACGACCACCAACATACCAAGCTCCACCATCACAATCTCATCATCCAAACAATGCATCCGCACCTCGCCCAAATAGACCTTTTCGTAATTTTACACCGCTAGGGGAGAGCCTTTAAGCGTTGTTTTTGAAAGAGGCGCAAGCTTCGGCTTATTATATCCCGTGGAAGGTAATTCCGCATCCGTTACCCGTAAGTTTTGATCCTACTAAAACGTGTGCATATCATTCGGGGGTAAAAGGCCATGCTACCGATCGTTGTTACGCATTGAAACATAAGGTTGAAGATCTTATAGAAGCAAAAACGTATCATGGTCAAACAACCGACACCAAACGTGGATAACAACCCACTTCCGACACATGATGAGGCTTCGATAAACATGATTGGAACAGACGAAAATGATGATGACCCGGCAAATTTATAGTGCCTGTGAATAGCGTGGAAGATCACGATCTTATAGCCGTTACTTCTCCGGCATAGTGGTAAGAGGTTGTGTGCATCAAGCGAGATATTAAGAGCTTCATCAACACCAGGAGATAGCTCAAGCGCCAAATCGCCGTTGATTAAGATTAATACCAAAGCCGTACCATGGAATTATCAACAAGTCGTGATGGAATGTCGAGGGAAAGAAACGATCACCGACAAGATTAAGACGTCGTAAATGACAAGGTCCGGAAGGTGTTATACCCCGGAAGAGCTAGCTAGGTTGAGGCAAACCAAAGAAAGTGATGCGCCTCCAAAAAGGGTCATGACGGAAGCCGAGGCCGAAGAATTTTTGAGGAAGATTAAGGCCGTTGAATACTCAACAGGGATCGATTGAAAAAGACCAATGCCCGCATTCCTATCCTTTCTTTGCTTCCGAGTTCGGATGCGCACACGTAAATGCACTCTTGAAGATTTTGAGTGAAGCATGCGTTCCGACCGAAACAACTAGTGAGACATTAGGCCGGAATGATTGGGCACGTGCTTGATCCATCGAATCGCCTTTTTCGATAATGATGAATCGCCGGAGGATGTAGTCACAACAAAGCGCTCCATATAACTCGTCAAATGTCGTAACATGTTTGTGTCTGAGTGTTGATCGATGAAGGCTCAGGCTTAACATTTGCCCGCTAGCGAGTCCGAAGAAGATCGGATATAATACTAGCGAGCTTAAGACAAGTGATATGAATATTCGAGCATTTGATGGGGCTCAAAGGCGTCCTTTGGAGAAATAGAGTTAAACGTGCTCGATTGGACCCGTTGAGTTCATTATGGATTTTCAAGTACTTGATATCCCCACGACATACAACATGTTGTTAGGAAGGCCGTGGATCCATCCGGCCGGAGCCGTGCTATCTACTTTGCATCGATCGTCAAATTTGAGTGGAATCAACAACAAATATGCATACAAGGAGAATGTGACACGTCCATCTATCGAGAGCAATCTATCCCATTCATTGAGGCAACAGAGGAGCTTTGATGGAACAACTTACCATGCTTGGGAAGTTGTGAATGTTACTAGAGTGGGTGACGGAGTCAAATTCAAGAATCGAAAATGTCATGCGCCGCAATCATGGTTGCAAAGGAAATGCCGAAAAATGGGTACCAACCCGGATTCGGGGTTAGGGAAGGCATTAAATGGGCGGGTCGAGCTCGTAGTCCTCCCCTCGCACAATGCTTACATTGGTTTGGGATACGAACCAACCGAGGAAGAGGTGAAGAAAGCACGAAAAAATAAGGGAAAGGAGATTTTCTTGCCGAAACCCATTCCTGACATTGATCAAACTTTCTCAAAACTTGCCATCTCCAAAACTTCGCATTTGGTCGTCAAGTTGCCTATGATGATATTATGGAGGGGATCAAGAATTTGTTCGTGGAAGATGAAGATGATCATACTGTGGTAATTGAAGACATTGTCGAAACACCGACCTTACGGTCCGCCGAACCAGACTCCGAGTCAAGAATTGGATTTGCATCTCGGCCCCTCCGGAGTTTCGTAGTTTAAGTTTAAATTTTTCTTTGTAATAGGCCGGAGGCATAATTTGGAACCTTTTTGTTTTTGTCGCGTCGCCTATGTTTTGTAACGGCCTTTCTAAATTAAGATTTTGTCATTTATTGTAATGAACTACGCTTGACCTGACTTCCTTTTGGATACGTAGGTAGCCCATATCGGGTTCGGTCACTCTTTTCAAAAATTTCCGTGTCTTTGTTTTGTAGGTTTGAACTATGTGTGGCCTGATTTCCTTGTGGATACGTAGGCAACCCACATCGGGTTCGGCCCTCCTTTTATTAAAAATCTCAAAAACTCTTATTTTACTCACGAACTACGTCTGGCCTGATTCCTTTGATACGTAGGCAACCCAAGGCGGGTTCGGCCCTTCTATTTTAAAATTTCAAAGTCTTGGTTTTATCCGATAATTTTCGTCCTTATGAGATACATGAGGATTTTGTGTAAAGTTTTGGTCTTCCCATTGTTTAAATTTATGTGTCGTAGTATCTTGAAACTGGGACAAATTTTGAAATCAGTCAAATCGCTTTCAAATTTTTTCGTTATAACTTCTCACTTTTCGATTGTTTAGAACCAAGCGCCTCCAGGACTAGAAACTGGGACAATTTTTAGAAGTAGCACAAAAGTGGTCTTAAATGTTCAACAATTTTAAATAAAGTTTTGTCCATGTCTTTTTTTAAAATGTCGCTTAGTTTGAATTTCGATGTCTTTCATAATTATTTTGTCTATTAGATCCATTAAGTATCCCCTTTCGAAATCATCCAAAGCTCATTACTCTTAATATTCTTTATTACTTATTACCGAAACCCTTGGCCAAGCAAAATCTACGTGGGCATCGAAGAATGTGGACGCGATCGAGACAAGAATCAATTCAAGGACCAAGTTCCCCGATATGCACAAGTCAACCAATTTTCTTTTAAAACTCACAATCTTTCTTTGATAAGACAGGTTTCAATCAACATGAATGTGGGGCATATTTGAATTCCCTTCAAAATTTAATTATGGACGTGGGCAAAGAGTTAGCTTTTTTCAAAGGCAAATACTCTTCAATGTGGATGTAAATTTAGCTTACGCTAAATGATGGACGCTGTTCTACTCTTCAAGAATTTATCTTCTCAACCAAGGGCTGTAAGCGTAAATTCTTTCAAACCCAGCTATTTACATATTCTTACCACTAATAGTTGTTTTAGCTCGTGGCATTTCTCGATGGATCAAGGGCACATGATCGTGGATTCAATGCTCTTCAAAGTGGATACGAATATGGTCACCTGTTATTAGTTTAAATTCCTCAAATTTGTCATCATTTTGTACATATTTATTTATTTCACGTCGCTAACAAGTTTCTTTTAGAATGTGGTATCTAATGACAGGATCGAAGTCTTGCATCATATGTCAAATCGTGGGGACAATTGTAGATTTAACTTACGACACAACGAGACGTCAATCGTGATGTGGAATTATATCTCTTCACGAATGATTTTGGATGTAGACATAAACATGGATATACATTTCTACGTGAGTAGATGTGGATTTATATTTCAATATCGTGATTGTGTGGTGTGTGGATTTATTTTTCCGCGTTGTGGATATTGCCGACGTGAAAGTGGGTTTATCTTTTACATTATAAACATTGTGGACGTGGACGTGGACGAGGATTTACCTTTCGGCATTATAAATTTTGTGAAAGTAGACGTGGATTTATCATTTTTTAATGACCTCGTGGGTGTGGACATGGAAGTGGATTTATATTTTACATTATAAATTTTGTGGAAGTGGACGTGGATTTATTTTCTGCATTGTGGATATTGTGGACGTGGAAGTGGATTTATCTTTTACATTATGAACATTGTGGACGTGGATGTAGATGTATTTCTTCGCTCTTAAAATTTGTGGAAGTGGATGTGGATTTATATTCTTGTACAGTGGAAGTGGGTGTGGATTTACATTTTCGTACCGTGGAAATGGATGTGGATTTATATTTTGTACCGTGGAAGTGGATGTGGATTTACATTTTTGTACCGTGGAAGTGGATGTGGATTTATATTTTTGTACAGTGGAAGTGGATGTGGATTTATATTTTTTGTACAGTGGAAGTGGATGTGGATTTATATTTTCGTATCGTGGAAGTGGATGTGGATTTATATTTTTTGTACAGTGGAAGTGGATGTGGATTTATATTTTTCGTACCGTGGAAGTGGATGTGGATTTATATTTTTGTACAGTGGAAGTGGATGTGGATTTATATTTTTCGTACCGTGGAAGTGGATGTGGATTTATATTTTGTACCGTGAAAATGGATGTGGATTTATATTTTGTACCGTGTAATGCAGACGTGAAAGTGGATTTATCTTTTCGCCCTTAAAATCTGTGGAAGTGGATGTGAATTTATATTTTCATACCATGGAATGTGGATGTAGACGTGGATTTATATTTCTACATTATAAAGTTCATGGAAGTGGACGTGGATTTATGTTTTACATTGTGAATTTTGGGGCGTGGATTTAAATTTCAGCACAAAGGAATTCCGTGGATGTGGATTTATCTTTACATTATAGATCTTGTGGACGTGGAAGTAGATTTATCTTTTGCACTTAAAGTCTGTGGAAGTGGATGTGAATTTATATTTTTGTACCGCGTAATACGGACGTGGAAGTGGATTTATTTTTGAAGTTTGTGGGAGTGGATGTGGATTTATATTCTGTAAAGTGGATGTGGATTTATACCGTGAAAGTGGATGTAGATTTATGTTTCACCGTGGAATATGGACGTGGATGTGGATTTATATTTGTGCATAGTGAATTTTGTGGGTGTGGATATGAATTCATGAGTTTTTCGATATGGGCATAGATTCGTGGATAAGAACGTGAATTTTTACTTATGCATAACGGATTTTGTACATAAGGTTTTGAATATGGTCATAAATTAGCTCCCCTTAAAGTGTGGTGTCATCACGGTTTTAGCTTTCCTCAAAAACAGACGTGGATGTGGATTTAACTTTCGTTAATATAAATGTGGATGTCGACTTAATTTCTTCTTCAAGTGGAGACCATAAATTCAATACATCTCTAAAGTACGATGTGGATTCAACTTTCGAAACGTGGGTTATAAGTACAAACTTCCTCAACCCCCGTCTTATATACATATATATCTCTTTATTGCTAACAAATGTTTTTAGGCTGTGGCTATTTGAAAATATTAAGTTAGCATCACACATCAACTCGTGGAACTATTTCTTCGACGACGAACCGGGGGCAATACGTTGGGAAGGATAAACGGCTTCCCGACACGGGTCAAGGATCCGCCTCGAACACTCGTCTCCAATCCCAAATATTCCACTTGCATTCCAAAGAATTCAATTTTCAGAATTATCGAGTTCTATCATAATACCCGCCGTCATCATTCGACACATCAATTTTCTTCACCCTTAATCCTCCAAAATCCTTTAGCCGGGACAAAAATAGGCTACTGTAGTCAACGTCTTTGCCCGAAAATTCTTTCATCATTAGGGCAAAGAGGGACAAGTTGTTGACACCCAATTTTGTCCCGCCCTCCGAAATACCTATTTATGCTTCTAATATTTTTTAGAAAATTAAAAAATATATATTTATATTTTACTATAATCATTAGCCTCTTATCAATACCGTGTTTCATTATTCTATTACGATTCTTGACTATTATTGTTATTATTATTATTATTATCAGTTCAAATACCAGCCCATTACCCATTCCGACCCGACCCGGCCCAACTTGCTAAACAAATGAAACCTTTAGGTTTCTTTTGCATTTTTTTGGCCGCCTCCCTTGTCTCTCCCTTCTCTCTCTCTCTCTCTCTACGTTCGACCGTCTAAGTACACGAATAAAATGGCTTAATTAAATGCGCAATTAGTAGGATTGACAATGGAACAATAGCGTAAATGAAAGTTTGTTATGTTTGTTTTGTACGAGAGGACTAGATTTTGTAAAAATGTCTTGATTTGGTTCATGTTGCTTCCATATTGATAACACGAAATGCTTGGTATCCTGCTCGTTTGCCTTTGCAAGTGATTAAACTGGTAGTTAGTTCAATACCTTGAGGCTGTTATTGATTAAAACATGAGATATATTTAAAGTATACCCGGAATGTGCACAACTTACTGATTTCTTGTGAATTTATATTTTATATGTTTAGCTTATTCATCGGTTAGATACTAATCCTTTCTCCATTTCCTTTTATTTTATGCATGACCTTCGCATACGAGTTCCGAGGGACTCATTCTTCGGTATTCGATGTTGGGCCAAGGCCCAACGGAGCATCATTTCCCCGTTCTATCCGGCGTGTCACGCAAAAGGAAACAAAATATTGGGCTATTTGCCCGCATGCAAACAAAAGTTATTGCCAAATTTCTTTTAAAATGGGCACGAGTTATCCCGAAAGATATGGCTATCGGGTCCGAAAATGGGCTGAGCCCATTTAACAAAGATTTGCCCCTCTATTTTATTTTTTATGCCTTAGTTTTATATTGCACAATTAATGCTTTACTTTGTTTATTTGTTTCCTTAGATAAAATGAACCTTAAAAAATTAGTAGGTTTTAGTTTTGGTAATGGGTAGATAGTTTAAGGAAGACCAATAATTAATGCCACAAGTTTCATTCTCTTCTATTTACGATTAAAACTATTTATAGTATTTATAATATTTGTTTTCATTAGAATAATTGATTTTTCGAAATGGTATAACTTTATATGTTAAGTAAAGAGAATCATATTTTATCCTTATTGTCATACACATCCCGAAATGTCACTAACATGCAAATATAAATTCAAGCATATCTTATGAATAACTTTTTTTCAAGTTTTGAGTCAATTATGCATATTTCAAAGTATAGCTAATAAAAGGGATAAACAAAACTCATTAGCTATTTTAGTATTTTATTTATACTCCTAAATTGCAAAAACGATTAATATAATTCGAGTCATTTCCAATCTTTATTAAACATTGCACAAATTCGCATTTTTCTTCCGCTTATATGTAAATTATTATATTTTGCAAAATCTTGTTTTTTGAATAACATTATTACACTTCCATTTGAAGCATTAGCAATATTTATTATATTTTTAATAGCATTAAATCTCTTACGCAAGTTATTATATTTTTTACAAGCATTATATATATCGTTATCACTTTCATTTAAAGTCTAAACTATCTTCATAAGTCTTGTTCTAAGATAGCATCTAAATCTTTTTTTATGCAAATTATCATATTACTTCTCGTAAATCTCATTTTTTGAGACAATATTTTTAGTTTTCTTTCAAACCCTTAGCAATATTTTCTAGCCGTTGTTTCTTAAATTTAAGCATATTATATTTGCATCTTCAACTTTAATTAATTAACCTAAGTTTGGCCGGATAACTGTAGTTACGGATCCTAGAGGATGCCTAACCCCTTCCCTTTAGGATAATTAGAACCCTTACCTAGAATCACTAATTAAGTAGACCATTAACGGAGGTTTAGCTAGGCTTTACCTTAGTTAATAAATTAGGTGCCCTAATTCACCTTAAAATCAATTAGGTGGCGACTCCTTAAAATAAGCAAAAAATAGGAATCTCCAATATGTTGTACCTAGTTTGACCCGTTTAAATGGGGTATAACAACGAGGTGCTACAATATCTCCCCCTTGGGATCATTCGTCCTTGAATGATGGGTCGTGGTTAAGAATGGAACTGGACATGGCTTGAGTACATGAACGTGAAGGAAACACGACATGAAACATGGAAACTGAATTAGCATGACATGGTTACATGGAAACATGTATACTGAGACCTGGAACATGGGCACTGGATACATGACATGAGCGTGAAACATGAGACATGACATGGACTATGGAAGGTTACCTTAAGCGTTATCTGCTTGCTCTTCAAACAAATGGGGATATCTGGATTTCATATCCTCTTTGGCTACCCATGTAGCCTCTTCGACTTTCTGACTCCTCCATAACACCTATACTGAGGCAACCTCTTTAGTTCTCAACTTGCGAACCTGACGATCAAGGATGGCTACAGAGATTTCTTCATAAGTTAAACCATCCTTAATCGTTATAGTATCAGCCGGAACAACCAACGACGGGTCTCCCACACACTTCCTCAACATTGACACATGGAAGACTGGATGAACATAAGCCAATTCTTGTGGCAATTTAAGCTCATAAGCTACTTGACCAACCCTTCGCGGGATTCTATAAGGTCCAATATATCTGGGACAAAGCTTTCCCTTCTTGCCAAACCTCATAACACCCTTCATAGGTGAAACTTTAACGAACACCCAATCATCAACTTGAAACTCTAAGTCTCTTCGCCTTACATCGATATAAGACCTCTAGCGACTCTGAGTCATTTTCAAACGCTCCTGAATTAACTTGACTTTCTCCATAGCCTGGTAGACCAAATCTGGTCCTAGTAATTTTGCTTGACCTACTTCAAAATAACCAATACGTGACCCATACCTTCGCCTATACAAGGCTTCAAACGGTGCCATCTTGATACTAGCATGATAACTGTTATTATAAGCAAACTCAATGAGAGGAAAGTGGTCATCCCAATTACCTTTGAAGTATAGGACACATGCTCTTAGCATGTCCTCAAGAGTCTGAAAAGTGCGCTCTGCGAATCTGAAAAGTGCGCTCTGCCTGGCCATCTGTCTGAGGATGGAAAGTTGTGCTGAGGTTTACCTTAGTACCCAATCCTTTCTAAAAGGATTTCCAAAAGTTCGCTGTGAACTGAGCACCACGATCTGAAATTATATACACTGGGGTCCCACGCAATCTGAAAATCTCCCAAATATACAACTTAGCATAATCTTCTGCTGAATCTGTGGTCTAGACCGGAAAAAAGTGCACTGACTTAGTAAGTTAGTCCACAATCACCCAAATAGAGTCATGTCTACCGGATGAATGAGGTAGACCCGTTATGAAGTCCATATTTATCACTCCCATTTCCAAATAGGGATATCAATATTCTGAGCCAACCCACTAGGCCTCTGGTGTTCGGCTTTCACCTGCTAGCAATTTGGACATTTAGCCACGAAATCTGCTACATTCTTCTTCATATCGTTCCACAAATAAATCTCCTTAAGATCGTGATACATCTTAGTGGAACTTGGATGAATGGACTACCTGGAATTGTGAGCTTCTGACATGATTCGCTCTCTGAGCCTATCTACATCTGGAACACATAATCTGCCTCGGTACCTCAAGGTACCATCATCTCCCCCTCGGTCAAAAGTCGTTGTCTTATGCTTGTGGATCCCCTCTTTCAGCTGTAACAAGTAGGGATCGCTAAACTGCTTCTATTTTACTTCAACCACTAAGGAGGAATGAGCTCTGTTCTGAAAAACAACCCTACTATCCTCGGAGTCCAAAAGTCGAACTCCAAGACTGGCCAAACGGTGAACTTTTTTCGTCATAGTTCCATTATCTGCCTCAACGTGGGCTAAACTTCCCATGGAACGCCGACTAAGAGCATCGGCTACAACATTCGCTTTCCCTGGATGATAGAGAATATCCACATCATAGTTCTTAAGCAGTTCGAGCTATCTTCTCTGCCTAAGATTCAACTCCCTTTGCTTAATAATATACTGCAGGATTTTATGATCGGTGAAAATATCCACATGTACTTCATATAAGTAGTGACATCATATCTTAAGTGCAAAAACCACGGCTGCCAACTCTAAGTCATAAGTCGGATAATTATTTTCATGAGTCTTAAGCTGTCTAGATGCATAAGCAACAACCTTACTATGCTGCATTAAGACGCATTCGAGACCAACACCCAAAGCATCACAATAAACTACGAACCCTTCAGTTCCTTTTGGTAGTGTCAAAAGCTCCAAGTTAATCTCTTCTTCAATTCTTGAAAACTCTGCTCACACACATCTGACCATTGAAACTTGACCTTTTTCTGAGTCAACTTAGTCAACGGAGTTGAGATAGAGGAAAACCCCTCTATAAAATGTCTGTAATAGCCTGCCAGACCCAAGAAACTTCTTATATCCGATGCTGAGGTGGGTTTGGGCCAATTCTTCACAATGTCTATTTTCTGAAAATCGACTTTCACACCTTCACCTGAAATCACATGGCCTAAGAATGCCACTGACTTAAGCCAAAACTCACATTTTGAGAATTTTGCAAAAAGTTTGCGATCCTTAAGAGTCTGCAACACTATTCTGAGATGTTCTACATGACCAGCCTCACTACGGGAATATACCAGAATATCATCAATGAAAACTATAACGAATAGATTGAGATAGGGCTTGAAAACCCTTTTCATACGGTCCATGAAAGCTGCTGGTGCATTCGTCAACCCAAGTGACATGACAAGAAATTCAAAATGAACATAATAGGTTACGAAAGCGGTCTTGAATATCAACTTCCTTAACTTTTAACTGATGGTAGCTTGATCTAAGGTCAATTTTAGAATAACACTGAGCACCCTAAAGTTGGTCAAATAAATCATCGATTCTGAGGAGAGGATACTTGTTCTTAATAGTGACTTTATTCAACTGACAGTAGTCAATGCACATGCGTAGAGAACCATCTTTCTTTCGGACGAACAAGATCTGTTAAGTCAATTTTTTGAAAATCATTGACATCGTGATTGAAACCATCTAAAAGAAATACGTACGACTAATGATTATAAAAATCTTATTTTTGAAAGAAAACAACAAATGATATTATTAGGATTGGAGCCCACATGAAAGAAATATTTAATGTCTTTTGACACGTGGTTCCTAGAATTTTTGTGCGAATCTATTGTCTTTTGAATTGCTTTCATTTCATTGTATGGGGCACTGTATTACTTATGTTACAATCTTCAACTGGCAAACTGCACTCTAGACGATTAGAAAAATTTGCTGGACCAATAATCAACCAAGAGTGAAGTGTAACATTATATCTGTTTATACAAATAAAAATTGCAATAAGTTAGAAATAGTTTAGGACTGATACATTTTAGTGGTAAAATTTAAACATATTAATTTTAGGGCAACTTACGGGAATAACTTCCTTTTAAGGGCTATTAACAATTAGTAGCTACTTTTATCAATTTACAAATCGTAGCTAGTTTATGGCAAATTCGCTGTATTTGAGTGTATTTGAGTACACTGTTCAGTTGGATTCAACTTTATTTGATGTCACATGTATTTGATTATATTTAAATACATGCAATCCTGAATTCTTTGAATACATGTATATTCAAAATGATTGTATATTTAAATACACGACGGGCTGTGTATTTTACTGTATTTATATATTGATATATCCTTTTGTTTTGGTTATATTTGAATGTATCCGAGCTCTGATCAGTAAGGTCGCCACTGGGGTTGCAAAGTTGAATATATTCGATTGTATTTGAATGTATTTCAATAAAATTTCAGGTGCAAAATTTCAAATACACTGTATTTACTCTAAAAAATTGTATACAAACATATGTATATGGATCATTCAAACAACACATACAGTAAAATACATTTAATTTGCCCCCAAAATACAATCAACCAAATACATATAACTTATATTTATATTCAAACACATAACGAATACACTCAAATACACTCAGATCTAAGATACAACAAAGAGAAGAAGACATGGATTCCGGTATCGTCAGATCTGAGAAGCGTAATGGCTATCTTTTTCTTTCGTGTTCTAAAAAATACAAAACATAAAATACACTCAGATCTGAGACATATACTGAGATATGAGAAAATCCAATCAGTTGGCCATGAATTCCGGACAACAATGACGGTGGAGATAATGACCAAATCGATCTGGAACTCGAGTTTTCCGATAAGTTTCATCAACAAAGGCATCCGGTTGCCATGGATTCCGTTCACTGTCGGGTTTCATCAACAAAGACATTCGATCTCATGGATTCCATTCACTGTTGGGTTTCATCAACGAAGGCATCTAGTCGCCATAATTTCCCTTCACTGTTGGTGTATGGTACCAACCATTGAGACACAAGTGTTATTCCTATCTCCCTCTTTTGAGATTTCGGGTATTTCTCTTTGTATGGGCTTACTATTGCAAATCAAATGGTGGTGTCGCCATTTGGCCGGAGAGAGGGAAAGGTATTTGGCCGGAGAGAGGAGTGGAGAGAGAGAGAGAAGGGTAAGGAGAAGAGAGGAGTGAGGGAGAAATACAAGCCATAAACCTAATGTATTTTGATATAGCTATGAATGGTAATTTACAAAATCACTGTAGCTACAAAATATAAATAAATTAAAAAATAATTATTATCAATAATTACCTCTTAGAGGTAGCTATGCCAAGTAATTTTTCCTTAATTTTAACTAATTTGAATAATTGTACTTAATATTTATTCCTGCAGCTTAATTAAGATTACCCCCCTTCATCCCACAAAGATGATGAGTCTAGAGTACGACAATCAAAACTAGGGCTGGGCATAAATAACCGAAACCCGAATTACTGAATCGAGCCGGGAATTTCGGTAATTCGGTATTTGGTACGGTATTCGGGAGTAAAATTTTGAAATTATGGAATTCGGGTTCGGGTTCGGGTTCGGTATGCGATATAAACACCGTTTGGTATTTCCCGAATACCGAATTATTTAAAGGCCACCCTAAATTCTAATTATATGACAATAATAGGCCTATTAAATATCATTATCAAGAGACAATATTAGTCAGCCCAAAGACTAAAAAAACCTTAAGTTCGTCCTTAGTCCCAAAGACTCAAAGAGGCAACGCCATCTTTTGCACAACCTTCGCTCTTCAGTCCCTCAAGAAGACCGACCAAGATTGATGAAGCATTCAAAAGGAGTATAAACGTTGTTATTGGCAGTTTTATTATAAAAACGTATAAGATTTATAGTTATTTGAAGAGTTGGCTAGCTAAATAAGTTTTTCTGTCAAATGCTAGTCTTATGGACTATGCATTTGAACAAATTTTGTGTACTATCCGAGTTGTGGCTTATATGCTACACGTTCTGCATTTGATTAATTGAAGAATTTGACTTTTTTTTTAAGATTAGATATTGACCGAAAGATTTGGAATGTGTTTACAAGTTATGTCATCCAACTTTAATACGGTATTACCGAATACCATACCGAACCGAAATTTGATTTACCAATTACCGAACCGAACTTTTTCGGTTCAGTATTTGGTATCTACTTTCAATTACCGATTACCGAGTTACCGAACCTGAAATTTAAAAATACCAAACCGAATACCAAATGCCCACGCTAATCAAAACATCTAATGTTCAATTTGTAATCGTACTGTTTAACCTAAAAAAAAATAATCGGAAAACCTGTTTTTCGAGTTCAAAGGTTCAAATTTTTTAATGGCTGTCGACGAGGCTTTTAATGGAGTTTACAACTTTAGGTATGTTTGGTGAGAAGAAGGGAGGGAGGCGGTTGGGGGTGGGGGAATAGGGAAGACTAAAAATTAAATGGGCAAGATTGGAGACTAATTCTTTACTTTTCCTATTATTTTACTATAATTGATAAAATGTTATACTCCCTCCGTTTCAATTTATGTGAACTCATTTAACTGAGCACGACATTTAAAAAAGAGTGAAGACTTTTAAAACTTGTGATTTAAAATAAGTCTTAAATATTTATGTGACTATAAATCACTTCATAAAGTGGATTTGTTTCCAAATTAGGAAAGAGGTCATTCATTTTGACACGGATTAAAAAAGAAATAGGTTCTTGTAATTAAAACTTAAAATTAAGTTATCCATGTAAAACTCTTAATAGAATGAACAATACTTCATTGTTCTCATATTCTAAGTCCATTTAAATGTTACTTTGTCCTAACCCATGTATCAAGGGATATGGTGCGCCTAGTCCAAAACCAACAAAATCATGCCATATGGTGCCACGTCACATAAATGTAAATACAAACCTTCCAAGCATTGAACTTGATATGTTTAGGCCAATAGAATACGGCTGTCACATAAATAGTTAGTCAGTCAAGTCTAGCAGAAGAGTTTGCCTGCAATGTGATTGTCTTCTCTACAACCATAAATAGAAATCCTCTACAAGGACAAACAACAAACACATCAAAAGCTCAAGAAAAGCCAGAGGAAACTTTCAGGAAAAAAGCATTTTTTGTCTTTCTCTGAGTTCAAGTCCATGAGAAGTTCAAATCAAGATTTTAGAAAGTAAGAATGCCAATAGTTCTGGTGCGGGATCAAGAGATTGGAACTCGAGCTAGGTGACCAATACCAAATGCAGCATTCTTTAATCCTTCATTCTCACTGAACATTGATGGCAATGCTGTCAATTCATGTTCTTCAATTTGAAGACAATGATTTAGCTGCTCGTGTCAGGAAGCTTCATGTGCTGCTCCTACTGTGCAATTAGTCACAGAATTTACTAATACCAGGCCGAGTAATCTCAATCTGAAAATGAAAGTAGTTAGATGTACGTATTTTCGTAAAACAGATGTATAACCAAATAACTAGCAGCGTCATGAAGCTTTGATCTGTATCAGAGTAATGAGTAAGCACTACATTGTACAGACTGACTGGTTTCAAACTTCTGATACCTTTAAACTCCACTTAGTTCATCGAAAGAAATTCAGACAAGATGAAGAATTGGAACGATTTCACTCAAATAGGTAGGAGATTTTGGCCAAAAACATCCCTGAAGCATATCATAACTTAAAATACATCCTTAAAATATCACTGTGAACAAAAAACAACCTTCAAGTTTATCGAAATGAGCAGGTTTCATCCTTTGGCCAAAACTCAATAGGTAGCATCAAAATGGACAGGTAAGTTTGTTTTGGAAGAGCTTTTCCATGTTTCATGTGGTTGTGCCCTTTTGCTCCTTTTTGTGCTTGTATTCTCTTAATTGTATTGTAGTACCTTGGGTGCTATACCAAATGATACACCCACATATAACCGGCTTGATTCAGAACTCCCACATAAAACTCGTATCAAAATAAAAAGGTATTTTGTTTTTTTAAAACTTGTGCACTGTTTATCAATTAGTGCTAATAAAACCATATACTCCTGAATTTACTTGAGCTTCATAAAAAAATGCAGAAGAGATGGAGGTTGCTCTCCTGGTATAGACATTCTTGAAAATTAGCAAAAAGGAACACTGATCAATTCCTTTTTGGGCAATATATAAAACAACTTAAGAATGTCAACAAATTATTTCAAATTAGTATCTTAATAATATTATAGTAGCACACGCTAAAGTTGAAGCCTTGGAGGGGTGAAAGATGACCTAGTCACAAAGCAAGGACAATAACAAACATTTATGGAAAAAAGTTACCTTTTTTTTTAAACTAAAAAAAAAAAAAGGATAAGTTATAGCTTTTTTTGAAAAAATAAGTTGGGTAGTCCAACTATTTTTTTTGGCTTAAAAAAACTAAAAATGGGTCCAATTATTTTTTTGAGCTTATTTTTAAGCACAAAATGACTTTAAGCTTGATAAACACTCAAAAAAGTGAAAACAGCTTATTAAGGAAAAATGTGGAGATATAGTCTATTTGAGAATTCCTCGCAGTTTTCCAGTGAAATGATAATCCTTTCATAACACAAAAAGTGCAAATAATACTCTTCCAAACCTGAGGACATAACTTCCATTTCTCATCAAACCTAAAGGTGTCCAACTACACAATGAGACATAAGAAAGGACGAACAGTGCTACTGCACTGGAGAGGATAACTATAATTGCTTAAAGAAATCGAACTTTTTTTTAAAAGGCATCTGATTAAAGCAACCACGCACCTCTTCCCCAAATCTGAAGGAAGGAAGAATGCAGTTACCAAGAACCGATGCTACTTACAAGCTGGAATAGGTTACATACCAGAATTAACATAATCAACCACGTACCTCAAAAAGATAGATCACACATGCATTCTCTAAGCTGCAGCAATATTAGACGATTTCTTCTTTTTCCGTTTATTCTTAGGCTTAACAGCATCTTGTAAAGTCTTCTCTCTGTTTATTGCCATTTCTTTTCCAGCGGAGTCAGTCGATGAAGATACTGGATTAACATCTGAAAGTGGTTCATCTGATTTTGTTTCATCTCTAGTATTATCACCTAAATTATCTAGTTTCATAGGCACTGCTGATGAACCTGCATAATGTATAATCAATCAATGTATCAAGTCAACTTATCCCCAGTCTTGCCATCATTGTTTCAAGTGAGAATGTTCAAACTTCAGCACACAAACTTTCTGGTTTTCACAAGCTTCTTACTTTCTTAGTGTTAACCACTTTCATGTTCAAAGATCAAAACATAAAATGACAAATCTACAGCTCAACCGTGCAGGGACGAAGAATTGAAAAGATGTACCCTTCAAAATAATAACATTCAAGGCAATAATTAGGTGATTAGAAGAGAAATAGTCAGAAAGAGACACATAACCTCCTACTTTTATTTGAACCAAATTACAAGATAGATTAAAAAAGTCACATCCTCTCAAGTCTCAATCATACATCTCTGTATTTCCAAAAGACAACCAAGAAAGAAAGAAATATGCAGGGACAAATGAGGTGAAAATACTAACAGTAGAAACAGATCTGAGAAAGAAACAACAGCAAAAACAAAGAATTTTAGAGAAGAAAATAAAGAAGCAAGAAAAAAAAAATAGAGCAGAGAAATATATGGTAACCTTATTGTATAACACCCAATGGAGGAGAACTAACAGTAAGAGAGCTAGAAGGGGCAGAAGGGGCAGAAGGAGCTGAAGAGATAATCTAGAAGAAGGTTTTAGTCAGATGAAGCGGTAATGTGATTCATGATTTGACCCAAACTCACTCTCAGTATTCACTGTGAATATGGAGTGTTTATTTGAAAATCAAGTAGGCAACTTGATCAATAAAATTAGGCAATTGCCTCTTGTTCTGCAATAATTTTGATTAATCTGCTAATAAGATTATCCCCTTTAAAGAAATATATACTCCCTCCCTTTCAATTTGTTTGTCTGGTTTTGACTTGGCATGGAGTTTAAGAAAGTAAAGAAGACTTTTGAATGTTGTGGTTTTAAATTAAAGATATGTAGAATGTACCAAAATGCCCTTTAATCTTGCGGTCTTAAACAATGCCATGTGGAAAGTTGAAATTAAGAAGTTTCCAAAAAAGGAACGTAAGGCAAACAAATTGAAACAGAGAGAATAGCTGGTATGACAAGTGATATGATAGAATAGTATTACTTGCCTAGGAGAAAACAAATTAACTTGGTAGGATGGTTGTGTAGGAGTGATCAAATTTGATAGTCCTTGTATAATTTCTATATTTACTTTGACAAGTAAAGCTGTCAATCGCACAGAAAATGAAGTCTCTCTCTGATATAAGATTAGCAAAGTTTTTGACTATATTAACAAATATATATACACACACAAAATACATATATACATATAGATACATATAATAAACCATGCTTACAAACACTACATGAACTTCACTGTTCTGAAACCTATACAGTTCAGATTATCATTATTCATAAAAAGCTCATTTGGATCACATTCAGCCCGTTTGCAGTATGTTAAAGTCAGAGAACCATGCACAAGAACTCCAAGCTCCTACTTAATATAAAATCATAAAACTCACCACGAGAAGCAAGAGCAGCTTTCAATTCATCTGTGTTGACACCCTCTGAATATGGATCCCTAAGTAGGAGGAAGGAATGGTTTGCAGTGAGTTAAGAACAAAATCAACTATTAACATGCCCAAATAAGTTTCTGGATGCACTTTAAGTCGGAGAAATGCATATCCTCTTAAATGGGTTAGTTCTTTCAAAGAATAGCTTTTGGTTTCTATAGTAAGATGAAATTGCATGAGTGGTACAATATGCATGTCAAAAACAATAAACCTCTTGGCCCAAAGATACCAGTCCAGGGCACTTTGGCAACTAGTATAAGCATGTGAAATTGCATTGCAAATCAGAGTAAGACAGGACAAAGGTTTACCAACTGGAGGGCCCGCTTGTGAAACTCAGGGTCTTATCAGTTCTCTTGTTGATTCTACCCTGCTCAACATCCATGTCATCGCTCTGACTAACACTGCACTCTTCTGATTTCAATTTTTGCTCCTCCAAAATTTGCTTAGCCTTATTATCAAGGAGAAAGAAATAAGAAAACTGAACACTGAAGTCTTAAGACTGAAACTCAGTTGACTGAAAAATCTAAGTCAAAATTCTTAATGCTGAAGATTAAGTTTGCTTCAGGTAAGGCTCAACACTGTCATGAAAAATATAATTTCTAACAATTCAGAGGCTAATACACTTATCTAAGATTTGATAGGAGATGTGATTTCTTTTCCTAGCAATATCCACCATTTTTTAGATTTTATTAAGACCGAAGTTGATTTCAAAAGATAAACCATTTTAACTATTTTTTCTTACCCTTATTAAATGTGTCTTATCGTAATGACTCTAATCAGTCAATACAATGACTCTACACAAACACTTGGCCTATGAAACAGCATCCACATACCTTTTGACTTGGTTCATTGACATCAACGGCTTTACTAGGAGGAGCATGTCGCTTGACCATTTTGAGAGCTCTCTCTGTGTTGTAAGATTCAACCTTCAAAAAGAGTACAATCAAACCCATTGGGCGTCAATATACCAACCACAACCACTTGCACAGGTTGGCGAACACAAACTTATATTCCGAACTCACAGAAAGCATCTAACATGTAACCCAAATTCATACTCTGGCCACTCACATAGGGAACAGGATTGAATTGCCTTCTTGTTCACAGAGCTATCATCCAAATTCTATCCACATTTTATGCAGTTCCAAATAAACCGAAACATAGAAAATTATTACACAGATTTTTCTCCAATCTTAGTGTAAGTTCTTGATGTTTAGAGCAATGAAGTGGGACATGATAGTACTAGTGGCAAGGGAAAAGAAGAAAGAATGACCAACAACAGCAATCAAGATAAAGACTAATTTCGAAAAGGAAGGGGCTGCTGATTTAAAACATCAGTCATCTTTCAGCACAAAATGCAAGAAGAAAACGGTACCAACAGCACTTGAAATTTAGTCTGAGATACCAAATACTTACGGTGGTTTTAATTTTGCTAGTTATATCTCCGGCCTTTACTGATGCTATGCGAAGACACTGCATGACAACACTTTGCATGACACCCTGTCCTCCAGCTTTTTGAATTGCACAGACATCACCATTTGCATTCAGGGTGACGGACATTCTCCCTCCCATAACGGCTTCTTCATAATGTGTTGGATCTATAACCTACCAATACCAGTTAGGTTAGAAGAAGTTCGCATTAGATTTTTTAAGACCACACAATTGCCAATTATAACAGCATAAAACATGAAAAGAGGAATTTTTTAACAGTTGTATACCATATTCTCATCTCCAATAAATGCAAAAGTTACTGCTATAGGTAGATGGTGTATGGTCAAGGGAAGTGGCTCCCTCACCTGCCAAAATTCAAGAAGTACTCAATAAGTCAACATTTAACATTTTTAACCAACATTACAAACACAGTCATAGCAATGGAAAAGAGCATTTCCCATTACAAGCACATAATGGATAGCAGCGAAATACTCTGGATGAGGCATGAGTATTTTTGACGGCGGGGTAAAATTGATCCCAAAACTTAAAGAAGGGTAAAAAAGGTCTATTTTCGATAGTTCAAGGGTATTTTTGACCCTTTTCCGTTCTTTTTTTAAATGTTACAAACTGCAGAGATATATACAATCTAGGAGCTTCCTCTGCTCATACTATTTCTGAGTAAAGTGGATGGTTTTATGTATTACCCCACAGTGGCATGTAAGTTGCTAATACACCAGAAAAATATACAGTTTACATAGATGGTATAAGATTACACTTTCTTATATTGATCAAGATATAAACAATTAAGCTGAAATGGAGTAACAAGTCCATGCATTAATCCAGATAGACACTAACATGATGACTGCTAACCCAATGGGCCTGCAAGCAACAAAATGTAAACAACAAGTAAAACACAAATAGAAAGAGTAAGCAACGAATATATTCATTTGTCCTTGAATAGCTATGATTATGACCACGTCTTCTGGTATGAGATGTTTGACATCGATTTGAGTTTATTGTGAACAGGCAAGCCAGGTGCTCTTATTATGATGGTACAGAAGACTGTTTTTTATTACAGATCATAAAAAAGGGCAGCCCGGTGCACTAAGCTCCCACTATGAGGGGGGTCCCCGGAAGGGCCGGACCACAAGGGTCTATTGTACGTAGCCTTACCGTGCGTTTCTGCAAGAGGAACGGCTTGAACCCATGACCTCCTGGTCACATGGCAACAACTTTACCAGTTGCCCCAAGGCTTATACTGAATTCTCCTTCTTTTCCCCCTCTTTTTTTCGAAGTTCCCAAGTTAGCAGGGTCTAAGTCAAAGACAAACAGAGGAGACACAATCGAGAATATAAGCAGCTACTACCTAACAAGTATAATATCTCTCCAAATCAAATATTTTAACTCTACTGAAAATAAAAATCTCCTCTGAGATATAAACAGATTCAGCAGAGCTCAAAATAACTTTCACCTTATCTAAGTGAAGTTTTCCAAATTTCAAGAGAAACTAATAGGGAAAGAAAACACAGGAGACACCACAATAGTTTGTTTATTTTGGATAATCAAGACACCATGATTATATTACGACCGAACATAATGATGTGTTAAACAATGACAAAGGAAAGCTCCGAGGGATATTTCCAATAAAGGAAGAATATATGGGGAAATGCAGGAGTCAAAAGTAGTTGTTTGACCAAACAGTTTTCTTCTGAAAATGGGTTAAACTGATGATTCTGTCCAAAAAGATACTACTGGCAATGCAAACACAATTTTTGTTTGAACTCCATTTAACGGGAAATAAGCAAGAAAGAAAACCTCAGGCGGATGCACTATCACTTCCTGGCCGTCATCTCCTCCAAGTGTACATTCAGGCCTCCGAAATGTCGAAAGTGCAGCTAAAGCAGCAATATTGGCAGCATCAACAAGATTACTGCACTTATAGGAGAATCACACAATTAGTTCAATAACTTCAGATGGAGACGTAGATGGGCACTTAACTGGACCCAAATGTGCACCATTGCAACTCACCCTCCATTGTCCAAAATATGGAGATCAATACGAATTGACCAAACCCACTTCCCAGCCACAACACAGAGTGATTCAGTGTCCACAGCTCTGCTTTCCCTGCATTACCCTTTTTAAACATCAGCATAAAGAAGCCTTAACCAAAGACAACAATTTTTTTTCTTTCAAATTATGTATTTATCTGGGCAAACAAACCAAGTGATGCATTACTAAATACTACATACAAGATTGCTTTGCTATCTGCTTTCTACAGACAAATGAATAATACATGATACATTCAAACAGATCTACTGCAAAAGCTAAAAAAGCAAACCACTATTACTACAAAAAAAAAAAAAAAAAAAAAAAGAATCAGCAGGTGCTTAGAAATTATAAGCATTTCTCAACCGCCAGACAAAAGAAAAATAATATACCACCCCAAAAACACACACACAGAGGATAGTAAAACCTCTTTTTTCTGCAATATACCTCTTATAATATTTCGAAGAAAGACAATATACAGGTTATAATACATTTCTTGATGCATAACAGTCTCTTATCAAAGGGAGACATATATTTCTTGAAGCGAAAAGTAAAGGAAATGTTACCTTAACCCTCTGTCAATTATGCGACCTAACTCCACAGCGGACTCTGAAGGACGACCTACCTCAAATGAAGGATCCGCCATTGGGGAAAATTCAGTAAATACTGAAAGGGTTCCTTCATTTGGCCGATCTCGATAAGGTTGCACTAGTTGCGACGTAACAAAACTCATAACATGAGTTTGCCCCAGTTGAACTTCTGATGAACCATCTTCTCTGCAAATCAAGAACTCTCACACTCATAAGTCAAAGTCTTATATGAATCGCACAAGCATATGTCACATATCATAAGAAACAGTAACAGATGTATATAAACAGCGTAAAATTTCTCATTATATCTTAATATGGCAAACTTGTGGTGCTATAAATGTTAAACTAGAAGTGTTACACTGAGAAATACAGCAAGCAAAAATTAAGGACAAGCAAAAGAACTTTACTCCATGTGCTTACTTAGATTTATTCAAAACAAGCATAAGTTATGACGAGAAGAGGTTGAAAGTTTCAAAAGCAGTCCATAACAGAAGATCTACAACTAAATTAGACATACTCAAATAGATTCTTCTTCACTAAAATTAAACTTCTATTCAAAAGTGTAAGTCGAAACAACCAAACAAATCGAAAACTACATTCACTGTATATTTTCTATTTCTATACTTCCAAACCATGTCCCGAAACCATCTAAAATTCCATCTGGGATTGATAGAAATGGTGTAAAAGCAATTTATACGTGTATATTGTGGGAAAGTAACTCAGCCTAGGCTTCGCAAAGACAGAGATTCCCTACCCGGATAAAGAATGGTTACAGTAGCTTGATGGTTACAGTAAATATTGACAAACTACAACAAATCCTCTTAATAAAGAGAGTTTTTGTGCTCTTCTTCTATTCGGTTATTATGAAATATTTTAATTGTTCTCCATTTATTATTGAAAACCTACCTCCTAAATTCCCAAGTATTATCGTTTACAACCAAAAGAACACATCCCACAATTATTGGTTTGTGATTTGAAGGGGGAAAAAACAAGAGCAGACACTAGTTTGTAGTTAACTTTTGTTTCATCTATCTGTATTTGTTCTTTAAATAAGAAAAACTTCATAGGCCTTAAGATGACTATAAAGAGAAGAAAATAATTGACTATACTAAAAAGTTAAAAGATAGAACAGAACAGGTATAGCCACTGTTAAAAAAAATAAAAAAAAAAAGGTCAGATTGATTATATTCAAATAAATTCCAACTACAATGAAGAATGAGAGCCGCCACAGAGCAGTAGGCTTTATTAACATAGCAACCCATGTAACAAAAATGGGCACTTTCACCCCATGTAAAAAAAATGTGCACTTTCACCTTCAAATTCCTAAGGACATGACCCTAGATACGAAGGTTAAGGTTTGTAGCAACTGTATTGTGTTGTACTATTAATATTTAGTACTTGTGTAGTACCTTTTACTTCGTTTCTATTTGTTACCTTGTTGTTTTATTGGTTATGTTTATCTCGGCGATATTTTTTTTCCGTTTAACATGTTGGTATTGCGTTGTTGAGCTAAGGGTCTATCGGAAACAACCTCCCTATCCCGCAAAGGTAGACGTAAGGTCTGCGCACATCCTACACTCCCCAGACCCCACTTGTGGGATTACACTGGGTATGTTATTGTTGTTGTAGTAACAAAAATGGGTTCTTTACGGTATTATGGTTCCTAGTTTAGCTTCTTTGACCTATATTAGGTAGTGAATTTCATCAAGAATGATTTGCGGTAATCGGAATTTTGCTCCATTCATCGGGAGAAAAAAAAATTATTTACTAACCAAAATTTCTGTCTATGCCACTGCATACATATATTTTTAAAAAATATACAACCCAACATAAAATATTACGCCAGGTAGCCCAATTTACAATATTATACAACACTATACCTGGGGAAAGCATTATACGTAATGTATCAACCTTGTATAAAAAGTGTTTATACACAACTATGGGGTAACAAACTCATGGTGTAAATACTTTCTCCCAGTAGACATAGAGCGTAATTTTCCGTATTTTTTATTCGGGGGTACCTTAGTAACCATAAATCATTGAATAGATACGCAAATTTTTCAGTTTCAGTTGAATTATAAAAGAGTAAAAAGACAAGTGGTAAAAAGGAGATAAGAGTTAAGAGTAGTTTGTTAGATACCTAGCAAACTTGATGTTGAGGGTTCGATAATCAAAGGGACGCCTACCATCTATTCTGAGTTCAGATTCTAAGGCAGATTCTATAAACTTCTTCTCATTTACTGTCATTCTCCATGTATTCCCCATTCTTTGCTCCATTCTTTCTCGTTTACAACCCAAAGAGAAAGAGAATATGTATGTGTATATTGTTTTTTTTGTTCTGCTTAGGGTTTAGGGTTTTGCGGCAATGCCGTTAGACTCCGGTCGGTTCGGATTTCAAATCAACATGATGGATAACGGCTCGGGTTCTCATTACTACTTCACTTTCAGCTAACTACAGCCTTTTTTTTTTTAGGGTAAAGGGCAGGATTTACCCCAATACTATTGCAAATAGTCTACATTTACCCCCGTTATACTTTCGGTACAAATTTGCCCCTACCGCTACCTAAGTAGCAATATTTGTCCCCCGTTTGGATGGCAGTCCACCGTGGCAATTATACTTTCACGTGGCTTGACATTTGGATGAGGTGGCATGCCACGTGATACATTTCTTTCTTCTACCTCCGACCTTCCCACCCTTTAATTCAAAATAACCCTCTTATTTTCAAAACTTTCAGGCATTCAATACACAAATGTTGTATTTTCACACAATGATGAAACCCTTTTTCTTAATTCTTTCACATTATCGTAAAGATTTAGCAAAAAGATTAGCAATGATGTTAATGCTTACAAGAGTTAAAAGACATTCTTTTGTGTTATTGAAAGATTTAAACTTTTTATCTAAAAGTATCTTCAGATTTATCAAATGGGTTTTAAGAATTTTAATGGTTGTGAGGTTTTTGGGTTGGAGTTAAATAAATGGATAATATTCGGGTAAAGTGATAGTAGTGGCGGTTATGGTGATTCCGGTGAGATAGGTTAGTGAAAAAGAAGATATAATTATTGGAGGAGATGGTGGTGGGGCGTGGCTTCAATGGTGGTTGGAGGTGGTTTTGTTTATTTGTAGAAGAAAGAAATGAAGAGGAGAGAGGGTGGTGAGGTAGCAAGCCACCTCGTCCAAATGTCAGGCCACGTGGAAGTTTAATCGCCACGGTGGATTGCCATCCAAACCGGGCGGGGGGGGGGGGAGCAAATATTGCTACTTAGGTAATGGTAGGAGCAAAAATGGGCCGAAAGTATAACGGGGGGTTAATGTGAACTATTTTCAATAGTAGAGGGGCAAATCAGGTCCTTTTCCCTTTTTTTAAAGTTTGACTTGTATGGGTTGGACTCGCGGATTCCGTTCAAAGGCGCTGATCTTTCATTTTTGTCCGTTGCTTAGAAAAGTGATTGAAAATATCCGAAATTCTGGATTTGAATCTCAATTCAGGCAAAATAATAATTTCACAAGGTAAGATTTCACCTTCTGCCTTAAGGCAGAAGTTATGCTTCAAGGCGTAACCAAGTTCTACGAATATTTTTTTTTTATTGAGCTGGGGTCTGAACCTAGAACTTCAGGGTATTTTCAGTCACTTTTTTAGGCGAAAGGAAAAAATTAAAGACCAGCAATTTGAGAGGCAAAAATGACCACCCCAAAATAGGGGCAATCGTGCGAATTAGCCATATAAAACTTTAGTGCGCCCCAAGTTAAGTTCACAAATGGCCTCTACAAGGGGTAGGGGTCATAAATGGGTGGGTTTGGTTGAAAATGGTTTGAACAAAATTGGGTTAGGTTTCAAATCGCCCATATTTTATGTGGGTAAATATGGATAAAAATGGGTATCAATTGTCAGGCTAACCCATATTATACAAGTTTAATATTATTTCAAGTGTATGTTTATAATTTTTTGCTTTTGTTAAGTTAAATTAATTTTTTCATATAAATTTTAGGGGTGTGGGGTGGGGGTGGGGGTAAGATTTTTTTTTCATTTTTTATAATTTTTTTATAAAAGTAAAATATATGAAATTGATTTTTTTTGGGGGGGGGGGGGTCGTGGGGTGGGGTGGGGGGTGAATTTTTTTTTTTTCCATTTTTATAAAACTTTTATAAAAGTAAAATATTTGAAATTGATTTTTTTGGGCGGGGGGGGGGGGGTCGGAGAGGGGTGGGGGGGGGGTAAGAAATTTTTTCATTTTTTTATAATTTTTTTATAAAAGTAAAATATTTGAAATTGAAATTTGTGGGGTGGGGTAAGAATTTTTTTTTCCCATTTTTTATAAAATTTTATAAAGGTAAAATATATGAAATTGATTTTTTTTTTGGGGGGGGGGTTATGGTGGGGGTGGGGGTAGGGATCAGAGTGGGAGGTAAGAAAAATATTTCTCCTTTTTTATAAAAGAAATATAAAGTATATGAAATTAAAAAAAAAAAGGAAAGGGAGTGGGGTAAGGGTTGGGGTGGGAGGTAAGAAAGAAATTTCTCATTTTCAAAATGAGTTGTTATTGGGTCTAGTGTGTTCTTATATGGATACCCATATTTTACTCATATTTGTCCATATTTTATGTTAAAGAGAGACTTGAAACCCATATTTACCCAATTTAAATGATGATAACTCCCAAAGCCATGGGCTAATTTTCTAAATATGGGCTCAAATTGCCACCTCTAGTCAAGGGGCGGTGATGTTCGGCCTAAAATCGCATATATTTATTCATTGTTGCCTCACATTTTAGTACTTTTAATTGTCTTTTGAGTATTAATTGTAATGAGTTGTGCTTAATATTATATTTTACTATGTAGGAATAAAGCGGTGTAAAGATGAAGAGATTTGAAGCAAAATCGACTGAAAAGTGTTGAAGTTACAAAAGAAGAAAATAAATAAACAAAAAAAAAGGGACGAAGGCATGACAAGAAGCCAACAAATAAGAGTAAAATGAAGCAAGCAGCTTAATGGAGCTTACCTTAGCTTTTGTCTATGTGGCATTAAAGTTAGCAATTTGAAGAAAGAAATCAAGAAACAGAAGAGAACGTACCTGGCAGTTGACGTGAAAACAAATCTTCCTTTTCTGATCAGTGCTCGTTGCACCCGCGATGCGGGTGTAATGCGAGCCCGCAATTTTTCCTGATCCGAGTTGGATTTGGTTTTAAAAGTCGGCGCCTTTGGCACTTATAAATACATATTCTACAAGTGTTTTTACATAACTTTGGATAGCTTGAAACCCTTAGTTCACAACTTTGGACCTAGAGAGAGCTTGAGCCGCCATAGTTGCGTGGTTTTATCTTATCTTCTCGTAATACTTATTTTGATATTTTTATTCGGATGATTTGTTGTGTTTCCTCCATGTCTATGTGGAGCTAAACTCTTTAGTTCTAGGGCTTTGACACAAACATGAAAGTTGACGTTGATTATCGTTTTCTATCTATTGATTTTCTATCTTTGGGTTATTTATTTATTCTTGGTCTTAATTGTTTGATTACTTGATCACTAATTGAACACTATCTCGTGGTGCGGGAATTGACTTGAGAAAGGGAATTCACGCACGTAATAAGAATAAATAGAGTTTGTTCGATTTAATCGTTTTGCCATCGAGGATAGAGATATACTCTTTAGCCCTACTTAGTTGAATACGGAAAATAAATACCTCTCGACGACCATAGAGATATAGGCGTTATAGTAGCATCTACAGGCTTGTGAGTAGTTTGAGAGAATATCATAAAGTTACAATTAACCCGTCAACTAGTAATCCATAGGTAGAACGATTTGAAGACTCAACTGGATTGTTAGTGGTCATAGCCCTAGATCTATCTCTTCTCCGATAAAAATTTGCTCTTTCTTGGTTGAAGTTCCTTATTTGTTTTCTTTTATTTTTAATTAGTTTACAAATACAATTTGGATTTTATTTCTTGTTTAGATAATTAGCATTAGTTTAATTTGATAAATAGTTAATTATAAGTCTCTGTGGGATCGATATCTGGACTTAAAAATCCTATATTACTTGTACGACCGCGTATACTTGCGTGTGCGTTAGGGAGCAACAAGTTTTTGGCGCCATTGCCGGGGACTTAGAAATTAATTGTTTATCTAGATTAGACTTTTCTTTTTGTCTATTCAATTTTTTTTTTTTTTTTTTTTTTTTTTTTTGTTTAATATTCTGGTATTCTTCTTGACATGGCATCTTTGAACGAAAATTTATCGAATGTTGGGTATTCATGTTTTAATGATTTTTGTGCACTTTGTGGAGGACCCCACTTATGGGAAAATTGTTCTAAAATTTGGCGCATACGGGATGTGATGTGTGACCCTTCTAAATTCTATGACGGAACTTTTGTAACCAAAGGTGGTGGTCGATGGAAAGAGTGTCCTAAGTGTTGTTCTAGTCTCTCGAAGTGATTTTCACAAAGTGGATGTTGTTAGTGATACTTGGCTATTGGTTCGAGCTCACCGATTAGAGGTATGGGGGGATTATCTTGATGAAATTACAAGTGACATGACGTACTTCATGGAAGAAAGAACAAAGCTCGAACAAGAGATAGACCAATTTGGCTCGAGACATCTATGACCTCGCAGCTCAAATAAATAAAAAAGGTTGAGGCGTCGATGCCCAACCACCAATTGTTGTGGATACTCCAACTTATGGAGCAAATAGAGGAATTCCAACCATTCGATCGATCCGTGTTGATGATGCCTATGTTGAGGAAGTGTACAAAAGTGAGGATGTCAGAAATAATGCAGTTTTAGAGTTGGGGCGTGTTGGTCCTCATTCTAAACATTTTTCTACATTTTGTTTGGTTGGCGACATGAAAATTGAGCCCTCCACACCGGTGAAGATGTGTATAGATGAGGAACAAGAGCCTTACATCCTGAAATTTGCCACACCAAAGAGACAAAATGACATTCCTCACTTAAGGGCCAAGAAGTGCAAGATACGACACCTATTGCTTGATTCTTTTATTTTCACACCGCCGCCCCAAGAGCGGAGCAGAAAATTTGATGCAAAATTAGGGGCGCAATTCATATCCTCAAAGTGGAGGGAAAAGTGGTGAAGTTGATTCACGTCGTGCCACGACGTTAACTAAGGCGCTTATTGGGAGGCAACCCAATGTGTAATAATTATAGATTTTTATTTTTATAGTGTCACGTTTTGTTTTGTTTTTGTTTTTGTTTTGCATCAAAGTCTACCCAAAGTTAAAAGCTAAGGAGCATGTTTGATTAAATCGTGCCGACCCTTAATGATGAGAGCATGTTGTTAGCTAGGGAGGGCCCCAGGAGTATTTCTTGCTTTACTAGTTTTTAATTTTTCCATCTATACGCACCGAGGGCATTGCATGATTTTAAGTGTGGGGTGGGAAATACGTCCCTAGTAAGGCTGAGGATGATGATTAAATATGTCTTAGGATTTTTTATTATTATTATTAGTTTTGAGTCTTAGTGTAAAAAAAAGAAAAAAAAAAGGAAAATTTCGAAAAAGATTTTTTATTTTCTTTGATTTTCTTTAGTAACTTCTTAAGTCCCTCATTAGTGGCATTCATCATCCACCCTTTTTCTTATGGCCTCGGTTCTTTCCCGAGGGGGGCCTTTGAACCGGGTAATTTTTTTATTTTTAGGATTAGTTTTTTTAGGAGTAGTAAAGAGAGAGAAGAAAGACCTTGTGACTTGTTTGATACTATCATATTTAGGCCCGAGCTTCGAGTAATACTTTCCCGTGAGTGTTGAGTAATGAAAAAAAAAAAAAAAAAGATAGCAGACTTTCTGACACCTAACTCATGGTTCTGACTCTGTATATAGCTTATTCTTATTGTGTAGTTCGTCATGATCCTATCTGTCTTAGAATAGAATTGATCCATCTTGATTGATACTTGTGCCGTGTGTGGTGAGGATTTCTTGTATACATTCCATGTTTTGCATCTTAGTCTAGAACTTGCCCTGCATGTTATTGAAGCGAAATAAAAAGTGTTGCTCGTTAGAAGATGATAATAGGCTTTCTTTGATATGTCTTGTGAATTTTAGCCTTTTCGATATTATACCACTAGTCGCCTTTGAGCCGTAGCCTTTCATTTGTTAGCCATATTTTTGCCTTGATCCTTTTGTTTGAATCCCTGGTTTTTGCACCCTGCTTCCTTGAGCATCATAGACTGTGATATAATTGTTAAATCTGAAGAAAGGGATGTTCAAGTGAAAAAATGGTGACCAATGATCGCTGCAAAGTGATGAAAAGGCCCTCTTAGAAAGAATGTGAAAAAAAAAAATAGGAGAAAAAAATGCTTGAAAAAAAAAATTGGAAACGTTCTTGATATGATGAGAAATACTTGTGCAATAATCGATGAAGAAAGGGCTGAAAAATAAAGTGAAAAGATGAAATAATGGGTGATGAAGTCTAAAAGTGCAAGGTGCTTACGGAAGTGTAAGTCACTATTATATAGTTTTCCTACCCGTCCCCTAGCCAACATTACAACCCATAAAGTCCTATTTGATTCTATACGAGCATACTTAATTAGTGGAGATGTACATAATGGGCAAGCCTGTGGTTCTTTGTGCATACATGTGAATTCTTTGTGAGTACGAGAGTTGTGCTTTGATGCTAAGTTCTTAAATTACATTCGATTCTTTGATTTGAGTGTGTGGACTATTTCTTCTTGTGAGGGCACTTGTTTCATGATAGATAGGTGATGTTATTAGATTTTTTTGACAGGTGAGCTTAAATTTGATGAGTTAGAGTTTCTCTCGAGGTTAGGAATTGACGTTTGTTGTTTGATCGAGTTGACTTGTATACCTTGCATGATGATCAGGAAGTGTATGTTTGGTGATTTGAGTTGTTATAGGGCCTAATTGTTGGTATCAATCAAAGTGGTGGTATTCCCAGGCTTAAGTTATTGAGAGTGGTTTTAATGCTTACTCGAGGACGAGCAAGAGTTTAAGTGTGGGGTGGTGATGTTCGGCCTAAAATCGCATATATTTATTCATTGTTGCCTCACATTTTAGTACTTTTAATTGTCTTTTGAGTATTAATTGTAATGAGTTGTGCTTAATATTATACTTCACTATGTAGGAATAAAGCGGTGTAAAGATGAAGAGATTTGAAGCAAAATCGACTGAAAAGTGTTGAAGTTACAAAAGAAGAAAATAAATAAACAAAAACAGGGACGAAGGCATGACAAGAAGCCAACAAATAAGAGTGAAATGAAGCAAGCAGCTTAATGGAGCTTACCTTAGCTTTTGTCTATGTGGCATTAAAGTTAGCAATTTGAAGAAAGAAATCAAGAAATAGAAGAGAACGTACTTTGACGTGAAAACAAATCTTCCTTTCCCGATCACAGTGCTTGTACCCCGCGATGCGGGTGTAATGCGAGCCCGTAATTTTTCCTGATCCGAGTTGGATTTGGTTTTTAAAAGTCCAAGCCTTTTGGTACTCTATAAATACATATTCTACCCAGTTCTATATAACTTTGGGGATAGCTTGAAACCCTTAGTTCAGAACTTTTGACCTATAGAGAGCTTGGAGCTGCCGTGGAGGCCATAGTTACGTGGTTTTATCTTATCTTCTCTGTAATACTTATTTTGATATTTTTATTCGGATGATTTGTTGTTTTTCCTCCATGTCTATGTGGAGCTAAACTCTTTAGTTCTAGGGCTTTGACACAAACATGAAAGTTGACGGTTGATTATCGTTTCTATCTATTGATTTTCTATCTTTGGGTTATTTATTTATTCTTGGTCTTAATTGTTTGATTACTTGATCAAATTGAACACTATCCGTGGTGAATTGACTGAGAAAGGGAATTCACGCACGTAATAAGAATAAATAGAGTTTGTTCGATTTTAATCGTTTCGCTACCGAGGATAGAGATATACTCTTTAGCCCTACTTAGTTGAATACGGAAAAATAAATGCGTTCTTGTTACTCGACGACCATAGAGATATAGGCGTTATAGTAGCATCTACAAAGCTTGTGAAAGTTCGAGAGAATATCATAAAGTTACAATTAACCTGTCAACTAGTAACCCATAGGTAGAACGATTTGAAGACTCAATTGGATTGTTAGTGGTCATAGCCCTAGATCTATCTCTTCTCCGATAAAAATTTGCTCTTTCTTGGTTGAAGTTCCTTATTTGTTTTCTTTTCTTTTCTTTTTAATTAGTTTACAAATACAATTTGGATTTTATTTCTTGTTTAGATAATTAGCATTAGTTTAATTTGATAAATAGTTAATTATAAGTCTTTGTGGGATCGATATCTGGATTTAAAAATCCTATATTACTTGTACGACCGCGTATACTTGCGTGTGCGTTAGGGAGCAACAGGCGGTCTTAATTTTTTGGTCCCGCTTGGTAATTTTTTTTTTAAAAATAGTCTCTGTTTCAGAAAATTTGCTAGCCAAAGGTTTTTATTGCCTAACGGGTATAAGTTGTGGATATAAATTTGTTTTGCCTGTAAGGAAGGAGTTCGGGATATTTCGAGACAGTGACCATGCTCAATTGACCACAAATTTTAGCTTGCCTACAATTTAAGACAATAAATCTGCTCAATTGGCCACGGATTTTTCCTTATAGGCATAAGTTAGAACTTATGCCTAATGGGCAACATAAGTTCTTCCCAACAAATTTTTTCAAGTTAAGATCATTTTTTTTTAATGATTTTGTTAAGCAGGGACAAACTTCAAGACCAGACACTTTTAAGGACACCACGCATCAGTTTTGTCCATAAAATTTCTTTTTCAAAATATTATTTGATAACTATATATTGAACTAATATTTTGAAGATGAGCTATTCAAGTTCTTCAAGTAGAAACAAAATTTCACTTCTTTTTCAAGTGAGATGTATATCTAAGCATAACTTTGACTTTCAAACACAGTTTTTTAGACTTCAACTTTAAAAACTCTATAAAGCTAATTGTGAGAATTACCCAAATAATATAATATGGGAGCCCAACATCGGCTAAATAATAAGAGCCCGTTTGGATTGGCTTATAAGTTGGTCAAACCAGCTTATGAGCCAATTTTAACTTATTTGAGTGTTTGACAAAAATAGAAAATAACTTAAATTAAGTTAAAAAATGCTTAAAATAAGCCAAAACCAAGAAGTTGCTTAGCCCCAACTCATTTTTTTTTTGGCTTAAAAGCCATTTGGTTTGACCAACAACTTTACCCTTTTATCCATTATATTTTCTGTTAATTCCAATACTATCCTTACTTCTAAAAACCCTTTAAGCACTTTTATCTAAACACGTAATTGCTTATTTATAGAATAACTTTCAAAGACTTGTGCTTAAAAGCCACTTTTTTCCAACTAATCCAAACTGGCTCTAAATTGAAAAGGATCAGACTTTGGACTTAACTTAATCTCAAAAGGGCAATTTGCAGGAATGCCCTTATGTTGGGGTGGTCTTTAATTTTTGTCCCTCAAATCGGTGGTCTTTAATTTTTTTCTTTCGCCTAATACCATGAGGTTTGGGGTTCGAATCTAGGCTCAGTTAAAAAAAAAAAATTCGCAAGACAGAGTTTTGTAGCAAAGTTAGGCCTATCCGGGCCAAAGTTAGGCCTCGGGCAGAATTTTGAATGGAAAATTCTACTGCAGGCAGAGTTTTGCATTCAAAATTCTACTTGAGGTAGAGTGTTGCATGCTAAACTCTGTCTTGCGTATCTAAACCTCTGTCTTGCGAAATTTCTTTTTTTTTTTTTTTGACTGAGCTGGGTTCAAATCCAGTATGGATTAGGCGAAGGACAAAAATTAAAGACCAGTGCTTTTGAAGATCAATCCACACAAAAAAATGATCTCAAAAACTAGTTCAAAATGTAAGTATTACCCAAGATAAAGATCCAAGTGCACCTTAACCCACCTGTGTGGGAACTCAACACAAACACCTTAGTTCAAGTTAGATATTTAACCTTTTATTATTTTGTCGTCTCAAACATCAATCATTTTGTCTATTAAATGTGTATAAAAATAAAAAAGATCATTTTCTTTTCCAAATATATCATTTAATGTTCTAACTGCGTAGTTTAATTAAATAAGACATGTAAATTGAAGTAAAAAGGCTAGGGAAAAAAACATATTTGGCCGTCCGCTTCTTTCTTTTCCCACTACCATAGCCGTAAAATACCATTTACTCAAAGTAGCCATACATATTCTAACTTAATATATATACACAGAGATGAACTAGAACACATTAAATAAACACCAATAAACTAACAGATATGAAGAGGCAACTCAAAACCAATTATTGGCCCAATAACTCAACATTCATAACCAAATTATCTTATTTAAGCGTGAAACCTATCCATCCGAAAACAATTTCTATCTAAAATTCAAAAGAATTGGGCGAAAAACTGCAAAATATGGATTTAACTCTTAACATGAATAAGCGTTTTTTATGACACCAAACACACCTTCACTTGTATATACACAGTAGACACACTTAGGTGACCCCTCTCTTTCTCACCCAATTATACACCAAGTATATACTTAATGTATAATCATAGGATAATATGTGTGTAATAAATTTATTATTCAATGAATATATATTAGATATACACCAACGAGATCATCGGAGCTGTCGTTGGTAAATTCATCCGGTCATTATATATTCATTATACTACTAAGGCGATACATATACGCCGATTTTACATATAAATTGTACAATGATTACACATTAAATATACATTGGCCAGATCATCAGAGGTTTCATTGGTAACTTCATCCGATCATTTTATACTCAATTATACTCGGGCAATACACATACATAGATAATACGACCTCCCTCTTAATCCAGTCCACCATAGCCACTACCTTCAACTCTTCACTATTCAATTTTACATGCATCTTCTACCATACCAGATTTTAGAAAGAAAAAACAATTTTTTTTCATGAGAATTTAGGAAAATTGTATTAAAATCGAACTTTTTAAGAAAATGAGGAGTAGGCAAAGATAGAGATGGAGATATACACAAGAGATAGAAAAAAGAATAACGGCTGCTATGGTATCTTTTGGTGAACATAGAAAATATGGCTATTAAGTGTATACGGTATTTTGAGTTTGGCTGGTATGAGGAATAAAGAAGGAATGGGGTTATTTTAAGTTTATTGCTAATATGGCAGCTATTCTAGTTAATTATTAATGAATTAAATGAGACATGTAAATTGAAGTGAAAAGGCGCTAGGTTAGATAAATACTCTTACGATTAAAACTATTCAGTTTCCTTTTTAAAAAGCATGCAAAAACCTTAAAAGATGTACGATGAGTATATATAAAGGAGGGAGCACATTTTTCTCTTCCTTTTTTGGTTTCTGTTTTCTTGTTCTACTTGTATCAGAGCGTTAACGCAAATATCAATGAGATATTATAACATGGAAAAAGTATTGTTAGATCCACGGTAGGACGTACCATCTTTTTCATTCATCTGTTTTGATCAGCATTAAATTTTCATTTAAAAATGTTGTTGCAAGCACACATCAAGGCAAATAATGGACCAAAGAATGGGCAAGTAAGAAAATTATCTCATGACTCATATCTCAAAAAATAAAATAATAAATTCATAGCTAGGCGGCAACAATAAATTTATTGCAACTGTAAACTGCATAAATTGTAGTAGCAAATTGGACCCCATAACATTAATTCCCCTCACTTCCCACCTATCCCTTTGACATAAAAGCTTTGCCATAATGCCCATTATCTAACTCCAAAAAAAACTTCAATACATATACACACATAGATGCAAACATGTTTGAGTTGCACTTTTTGGAAGTTTATAAACTGAAAAAAAATATGTGCTGATCATTAGAGTCATCATTTCATGACAAAGAAATCTTGTCATTATATATAGTTTAAAGGGTACTTGTTTTTTCTTGTTGTTTTACAGAGTTCTTAATTTGGAGATGGATGGAATGGAGATAGAGGTGACAAGTGGTGATATTGAGAAAGGGGTATTGCATAATCAAGGAGTTGCATACTTAGTATGGGAAGATCTAACAGTAATGTTGCCAAATTTTGGGCATGGACCAACTAAGAAGTTGCTTCAAGGTCTAAGTGGTTATGCTGAACCTGGTAGAATTATGGCTATTATGGGTCCTTCTGGTTCTGGAAAATCCACACTTCTTGATACTTTAGCAGGTTTTCTTCTCTTTAACTCTCCTCCCACTTCTTTGGAATATATGGTGACGGCGTTTAAGTCAGTTTGCGTGTGCACGTCAATTATTTTATAAGGGGATCTATTACTCTTGCCAGCACATGTGCTAGTAATCTGCCCTCTAAGTATTAGGCCAAATGGAAAAAAATAGCATCTGTTTCTTAGGATTTAACTCTGATCTCTCATGATTTTCACCTAATTCAGTCTCTGTAAGACACATCCTTGTGCCCAACTTCTTGGAACCTATATATTATAATGATGGTGTTTAAGTCAGTTTGTGTGCATCTTGATTATTTTATTGGGGATCTATTACTCTTGCCAAAGATAGGTGTTAGTAATCTGCCCTCTAATTATTAGGCCGAATGAAAAAATCATGTCTGTTTTCTAGGATTTAACTCTGATCTCCCATGATTTTCAACTAATTTAGTCTCCATTAGACACATCCTTGTACCCAACTTCCTGGAACATACTTATATATTATAATGATGTTTGTTTAGATCAGTTTGGATGCACCTCGATTGTTCTATCAGGAATATGTTACTCTCGCTAGCACAGTTGCCCTCTAATTATTAGGCCGGGAAAAAAAATCATATTTGTTTCCTAGGATTTAACTCTGATCTCCCATTATTTTCACCTAAGTTAGTCTCCATTAGACACATCCTTGTGCCCCACTTCTTGGAATACATTTGTGCTTTTTGTTTGTTTGTTTTCCCTTTTTCACATTATTTTTCAAGAATGTCATCTTTTGGCGCTTTTTTGTTGGGTGTGTGTGTGTGTGTGTGTGTGTGAAGAACGAAATTTTTGAGTTATGTTTTATGTTTAACAACGAAATTTTTGAGTTATGTTTTATGTTTAACATTTTTTTTTAATGAAGGATCCCTGTACCCCAATGTTGACAAAATGTAAATATAGTTCATGTACACACTGCCAGTATAAAATGTGAAAGTAGGCTTTAGTAGGGTAGATATATTAAAACTGGAAGAATAAACCTATGTATTATTGGGTTTAATATGCCAGATTTGTAATTAAAGGTCGGCAAGGTAGTTGGGCAGATGGACAGTTCATTAAGATATGTGAATCTCTAGCCACATACTTACTATGGGTTGAAAAAGGCTTTTCTGGTTTCTAATTAATATTGACAGACTTTTATTTATTTCTAAGGTCTTCTATTCTATTGATCAGGCACATTTTTTTTTCTCCCATTATTTGGAAAATAAGAATATCGGATACCTGTATTTTCACATTTAATGATGTTTTTGTAAGTGTAGTCACGTTATAGAAAATAAAAATGGACTTGGTGATCCAGACGGGATATGAAACTATGGATTATTCCAAGGTTTTCATTGCAAGTTCCTATTGACTTGGTGATCCAGTGAGGAATATAAATTCATTTAATGCTGGAAATAATTCATAAAACTATGTAATGAATTCATGGAATAAAAGCTGAAGTTGGTTCGAATTTGATCATCTCCGGCAAGTCCATGATGTGAACATTATGAGTTTGAGTTCGAAATTCTACCATAATCCGTTTGATTTAATCAGTTCAGAATATATTATTTGTACTTATTTAGTGTAAGTAATTTTTTTTTAAGGCATATACAGAGTTTGAGCTAATAAACCCGTAAATAAAATGAGTAGCATTAGTACTAAGTTGTGAATTTAGATCCAGTCAGGAGGTCATGTGCTGCATAAATTTTGTTATCTGACTCTTTGATATCAGCCCCAGCTCAAGTACTCACTGAATTTATTGGTGAAAATAAAAAAGAGTGGAAAAGTAGATGATCATATTCACCTCTTAGTGAATTAATATATCTGCACAATTTGCTAAATCATGATTGGCTTTGGACTGCAGGTAGGCTGTCGACAAATGTGGTAATGACTGGAAATATCCTTCTCAACGGGAAGAAGAGGAGGTTGGATTATGGCGTTGTTGTAAGCTATTCTGATTTAATCTTTTCTTCCATACCACATGTTTGCTCGTAAAAAGTTCTCAAATCTTGAATGTCAATTTCTCAAGATTTACAACAAACAGTTACACGGTCAAACCTCTCTATAACGGTCATCCTTTATAACAATATTTCACTGTAACATCCGAGTTTTATTTGGAACCTATTTCAATGTTATATTATATTATATTATATTATATTATATTATATGTTCTGTACAACATCATTTGGCTATTGCAGCCCAAAAATATCTGAATAACGACGCCGTTATAAAGAGGATTGACTGTATGACTTTTTCTAGAAAGAACATAACACTTTCTATCATAATAATGTGACGGGTGAGCATGTTGAAGTTAAAGACCTTCTCCAAAGTGCTCAATAAAAAAAAAATAAGATTATTACATTGTTATCAGAAACTTTTTGTTGATAACCGATTTTGACGTGTAACAAGGATCGTAAATAAAATCAAAGGTGATTCTTCTTTATGATCTTTTTGATGAACTGCCTGAATTTTACAGGCTTATGTTACTCAAGAGGATACGCTGTTGGGAACTCTAACACCAAGAGAAACAATTACTTATTCAGCCCATCTTCGACTTCCAACTAGCATGACGAAAGAAGAGGTAAACGACATTGTGGAGGGGACAATAATGGAAATGGGGCTAGGTGATTGTGCCGATCGGTTGGTAGGAAATTGGCAATTAAGAGGAATAAGTGGTGGAGAGAAAAAGAGACTGGGCATTGCGCTTGAAATCCTTGTACGACCTCGTATACTTTTTCTTGATGAACCTACCACCGGTCTTGACAGTGCCTCAGCGTTCTTTGTTGTTCAAGCTCTTAAAAATATTTCACGTGATGGAAGAACGGTTATCTCGTCTATTCATCAGCCTAGTAGTGAAGTTTTTGCCTTGTTTGATGACCTCTTTCTGTTGTCTGGTGGAGAGGCTGTATATTTTGGAGAAGCAAAATTGGCAGTACAGGTAAGACGCGTAATAAAATTTGTATGATCTTTTATCTTAATAAAGACGAGCGTATTGAAAATTTTACTTTCAAATTGGCATCTGCATTCTAGAAACTTGTTAGTTTCTTTGTTAGAATTGTTCTTTCTGATGAGATTGAATTTAATATTTACACATTGTTATTGATTTTTCAGTTCTTTGCTGAATCGGGATTTCCATGTCCAAGTAGGAGAAATCCATCCGATCATTTCCTACGTTGTGTTAATTCGGACTTTGACGTCGTCACAGCCACACTGAAAGGTTCACAAAGACTCCGGGTATGACTATTGTTGACTGTTGAGACATAATATAATTAAGTGATAAAGGGTCTGTTCTTTCGGACTGCTTTAATTTTAGATAAGATGAGCACACACTTCAACAACTGCTACTATAGCTATGCAGTTTCCTGTTATGACCACTCTTGTTAGTCTTTTGTTATTTGTAATCAGTCTTCTATATCAGCTTTGACTTCAAAATTGAAGCTGGCTATTGATTCCCTTTAAGTGTCAGGATTTAGACTTGTTGATGCATTTCTCCCAATGAATTTGTGACATGAAGCACTGGCAAAGCCTTCAACATATGTTTACCACGTTCTCAAAAATATATAAATTGAAAATTTTAAGATAAAAGTGCTCGAGGTGTTACTTCAGAACTATGATTCCAGATACACATACACTGAAAATCCATGGACTCAAGTGATGGATTTCTAGTTTTTCTGTTGGCAATATAGAAAATCTTTATCCCAGTATAAGGTGGGATATCCCAGAACTAATTTTGGGATTAATTTTGTACCATGTTTGATATAAGGTATAAAATTATCCCAGGATAAATTTATATCTTCTACTAAACAAAGTATAAAATGAAGCCCATACTTAAAGATGGGATATCCCACTTTATCCCATTAACCTTGAGATTATTTTATCTCACCTTTTAGAGGGGAGAAATTAGTCCCAGGATTATAATCCTGGGATTATAATACCAGGATAATTTTGTCCGCGTACTAAACGGCCACATACGGTTTTACATGTCACAATCAGAAACTTTTGCCAGTATAGTTTTACTTGCTCTTCTATCTTTGATACCATTTAATTTCTAATTCATACTAACAGTCATTTATCTTCCATGTTTTGGATCATATGTTGTTTATACTTTTCTCAAAAGCTTATGCTCAAGAGATAATCTTTGTTGTTGTTATGCAGGAAACACATAAAACTGACTATTTAATGAACATGGCAACAGCAGAAATAAAAGAAATGCTTGCCAGCAAATATAAGCACTCAGCATACGCAGCAAGGGCCAGGTCACGGATGCGAGAACTCTTGGCCACTGTTAGTTCCTTTTCCCACTCTTCATATGTGATTTCCCCCCCTTTGTTTCACTGCTTTTTACACCTCGGAGATAACTGAAATTTATGCCACACAACCTGCAAAGTGAGAATGAGTGCTGTATTTTGATTTGCTTGTCTAATAAAACGCACAGCCATTTTATTTGTTAACAGACAACTCATTGAATGCTCTACACTGAAATGCTTCCAGCAAGCATGTATATTTTGAGACTCTAAATATAGTTAACATACATCTAAAGAATTATAATTCTGTTAACTTCTCAAGTATCACGGGGAAGAGTTCCAGTAGCTGTAGGAATAAAAAGTTTATCGCAAGTGTCAGTCCGTAGGATGAAGATCTTCAAGTGCTGGAAACCCTTGGAAATGTTAGTCAAATCATCGTGCAAAACATGCTGAAAAATTGTCTTACACATATCTGATAAGTGTTATATCTGATAAGTGTTCTTTGTGTGCAAAATTTCTCTGTTCTGGATGTGATTTGCTTTTCATGTCGGCTACTTTTCTCTTCTAAACTATTGAAATCTAAATTACTTAACTTGTGAGGTGATATTGAATGTTTCGTTTAGAATCAAGACCGCTCCCCATAAATGGAAAAGCAACTCTGTTTGTTGACATGCTGCAATAGCTAATAGAAAAATGTGACAGGCAAGCTTCCATCAAGTATAGTTTGAAATTCTCAAAACATTAGCATTCTTCTAACTTTTTGCTGTTTAAACAATGAGCATTTGTCTAATGTTGATAAGTATCAAAGAAAAGAGTTCCTACAAGAAGCAGTGGCGGACCTAGGATTTTTACCAAGTGGGTTCAATATATAAGAAATATATAAATAACACTGTATATACATATATATTTTTTAAAAACAGATTAAATATACATGTATATACAGTGTTATTTTTCAACGAAGTGGGTTCATATGAACCCACATAGGACCGCCCCTGACAAGAAGTATGCACTAAATTGTTCAATTTAAAGGCTCCATAATGCATCATTTTGCTTGCAGCAAGGAGTTGAGATTGAAATAGTAAAAGGAAGTCAAGCTGGTTGGGGAAAGCAACTTTCGACATTGACACGGAGATCATTTGTAAACATGTCGAGAGACAAGGGATATTATTGGTCTCGCATAGTAATTTATATCATTGTAGCTATTGCAGTTGGTACCCTCTTCTATGATGTCGGCACCAGTTACACAGCAATATTGGCTCGGGGAGCTTGTGGTGGATTTGTCACGGGCTACATGACTTTCATGTCCATTGGAGGCTTTCCATCCTTCATAGAAGAAATGAAGGTAAACAACTGTTTATTACTATCTTTAAAAAAAATACTGAACACCAGTGAAGTATCCTAACACAAACACCTAGAGTACTCTTAATGAAAGGAGCTAGTCCTAAATTGCTTATCCTAGGCCATTTGTTGACTCTCAAAAATAAATTGAACTTCGACTAAATTGTTTTTCCAAATATAATTTATGTTCCTAATTTTGAGTCGAAGATAAATTTTATCTGACTCGCAAGTACAAGACATGACAGCTAATTTTGAGTCTTTTTGTTGTGAGTTTTAGAGCATTTTAGGACTGATACTATATCTCGTTTACAGGTTTTTACGAAAGAAAGGCTGAACGGGCACTATGGTGTTGGAGCATTCGTTTTGGCAAACTTTCTCTCATCATTTCCATTCTTAGTTGCAGTTTCACTCATCACTGGGACCATCACCTATTACATGGTGTTTCGGGCTAGATTCTTCCGTTATGTTTTTTTCTGCCTAAATCTTTTCGGTTGTATCGCTGTTGTTGAGAGCTGCATGATGATTGTGGCTGCACTTGTTCCAAACTTCTTAATGGGAATCATAACAGGAGCTGGTGTGCTTGTAAGTAACTACTGCTTAACACACTTCTCATCTTATTTTATCTACCAAACTTGTCTAAGTAATTACACTCTCGCATTGCTTTATACAGGGAATCATGATGATGACTGCTGGATTTTTCCGTTTGCTGCCAGATCTTCCCAAGCCAATTTGGCGCTATCCGATTTCGTTTATCGGTTATGGGGCATGGGGTTTACAGGTAACAACTAAAGCAGCATGTGATCTATTTTGCAACTTGTGGAAAAATTTTCTTAGTACCTATAGAGATTTTGATCAAATTTTATCAATGAATGGAGACTAAAGTCTGTTTGGCCAAGCTTCTCCTAGGCCAAAAGTGTGCTTCTTTTTAAAAAAAAAAAAAAAAAAAAAAAAAAAGTGCTTTCTTTTTCAGGTGAGGTGTTTGACCAAGCTTTTTAAGGAGAAAAAAACTGCTTTTTTAAATAGAAGTAGGAGCTAACAAAAGTAGCTCTCTCCAAAAGTAATGTTTTTAAAGCACTTTTGAGAAAATACACTTAGAAACAGTTTTTAAAAGCTTAACCAAATACTAATTCTTGCTCAAAACTGTTTTTTAAATTTATTAGCTAAACACAAACTGCTTCTCGCCAAATGTACTTTTTGTAAAAGCACTTTTCAACCAAAAAAAAAAATAAAAATAAATTTTAGAAGCTTGGCCAAACAGTTTAAAACAGATTCTCTATGTATTAAGAATAGTTTTGACGAGTTCATAGAAGATGACATATTGATACTATTGCAGGGATCATATAAGAATGATATGATTGGACTTGTATTTGATCCGCTAATTCCTGGCGGAGATAAACTAACAGGAGAATATGTCATCACAAATATGTTCAAATTGTCGTTGGATCATTCAAAGTGGTGGGATTTACTTGCATTATACGCCCTCATCGTGATGTACAGGCTTCTATTCTTTATCATTCTCAAGCTAAAAGAGAAAGCTACGCCATTTTTCCGATCAATGTATGCCAAGAGAACTATGCATCAACTCAAAAAGCGGCCGTCATTCAGGAGGAAACCATCTTTATCACATTCAAAAAGGCAACATACTCTCAGGTCATTGTCTTCTCAAGAGGGTCTTAGTTCTCCAATCCCATAGAACTATATTACAAAGATGCTGTCATCTGATTACTGTTAATAATATCTCATTAGTTCATAAGATTAAACTTAATTGTCCTTGAGGTTTCATTTGTTGAACCATGACAATAAATTTGCTTCCATTATAGAGCCAGACAAATTGCTGTATCATCATCAGATATATATACACACAAGAGAAGTGTCCCTTCTTTTGCTGTCACCTAAATTGGAATTACTATTTCTTGATATTTTAGTTGTGTTGTTGCTTTTCTAACCTTCTGTCCTGCTTTAGCACATGGTATTGGAAAATGTGACTATATTTTTGGAAATTTTTGTACATATATATTTCAATCTTCTGAAATTATATTTCAGTAAATCAAAGTTTTGGTACCGCTTAGATGCACAGATTTATCGTTGTTGGTTGTGGAATACAATGCACTAAAGCCAACATTTGTAGCACATGCTAGCAGATAATATACTATGCCTTCTATTTGATACCACCGGGGTGTGGTAGGATGGTTGAAATTCTTCCATCCTTAGGTTCAAGCACTATTAATAGAGAACTTTTCTGTAAGAAGTGTTTGTTTTTTCTTAGTGGACTTAACGATGTGAATCTAAAATAGTTTGACCAAAGGAACTTTGTATATAACAAGGTTAAAAAGAAATCTCCTCTAATTTCTAATAATGGGACTTCCCTAGTTAGCTCGCTAATTAAGGGATTTATGAGAAGCTTACTTTGTCTTGATTCTTTGATATCGGTTTAATCTTTTTTCCCTTGCCTTTTTTTGCCAATTTTTTAAATTCGCCGTCTATTTTATTGGTTTATGGGTACATTTTATTAGTAGAATTGAACTCATGCATATGCGCCCGACAAAAAAGCCCAATGCTCATACACCAATGTCTCATGTTATACAAAATCCCAAAAAGGGGAAAAAAAAAAATGGGACTCATACAGATGCGCCTCAAATTTCAAGATAAAAAAACACAATGCTCATATACAAGTGTCTCATATCATATAAAACTCCAAAAAAAGAAAAAAAATACAAAAAATACTCATACATATGCACCTCATATTTCAAGACAAAAAGCACAATACTCATACACAGGTGTCTCAGATTATACAAAACCCCAAAAAGGGAAAAAATACAAAAAATGCGACTCATACATATGCGCCTCATGTTTCAAGACAAAAAAGGACAATGCTCATGCACAGGTGTCTGAACTTTACAAGCCAACCTCAAAAATCACATGATCTACTGCCATAATAATTGCTGAAATTACAAAAACAAATATCGCTTGACTTCGAAATTAGTTAATAATAGTTAATAACTTCGAAATTAATCAATAACTACATTTTAAAACTCAATTTCGCATATAATCTAACCCTAAATGGCTGCACATTTTCGACTTCGTTTCAAATTGATTCAACAATAGAAAAACGTTACAAAAAATCTAATCGTTGGTTAAAAACCGTAACCGCAGGCTAAACCCCCAATGATCACATATAAAACCACATTACAAGCTACTAAATTCAAAATAACAAGTAACCTACGTTACAAAATTGTACCTTCAATTTGCAGAAGATCAACTTGCAAAAGAATCAAAACAACTGAATACAAATGTTAGCAACGACGATGTAACTTCACACAAACAAAAGCGTAAAATAATGATATCAGCTTCAAAAGTAAAAAAAAGACAAAGTTGTCTTTTTACACCATTTTAAAATCAAAAGCGGGTAACGGTGCAAAATAAAATTTCCGCCGGGTATTACTTAAATGACGCCACCAAAATAGGCGCCACATGAAATTTTTACAAATAATTCTCATCCGGCTAACCATGACTATCATCGATAGATAATTAATGTATAACAAAAGTATGATTAATTAATACTTAGTATATAATATATAGTACATATTAATTATATAGAGACTAATTTCTCGACACATGCGTTGCACGTGTTTTCATGTTCCTCAGTACAAACTCTTCAAAACGGTATAGAGAGTATTAAAATCGTGTTTATAATGAGTAACATAAATTTCAAAGGGGAAAATTACAAGCTCAAGTTGATAAACAATATGAATCATATTGATAATCCAAACATAAATTAATTGAAATGACCAGACTCAAAACACTCAAAAACAAGCTATGCCTATCCAAGAACCAGATTGCACGTCAACAAATTTCGCCACATGTCAGTAAAAAATGAACTAAACTGGAAAAGAAAAAAAGAATAAAGCAAAACAATAGGTAGAACACAAAACATTAGAAGATAAGTAGATTGCATACCCCAAAAATCCGGTGATGAATTCTCCTGACATCTTTCAAATCTCAATACTCCAAACTGCCTAAAACATGATAAACAATCATTAATTAGTCATTAATTTTCACAATTCAACGCGATGAAGCACAAAAAGGTAACTTTTCTTTTTAGAAAAATGTGTAGCCATATCAAACATATCTACAGGGCGGACAAAGTCTACATCACATATTATAAATTCAAAATACAAGAGCGTCGTCAGCCGAGCAAAAGAACTTAGAGCAGAATTTGCTAAGGCATTACTTGTTAGAAGCAATTTTGATTCATCAGTGCTTGAGAATAAATTTCCAGGATTCTCATCTGTTACATTGTTGCATAAGCTGACTAACTTGTGACCGAAGAATCCCAGTTTTACTGTTGAATCCCAGTTTTACACAGTATTGTTTCCAAAGCAGCATGGTCATCACCAGGCTCAAGATGTACATACTCTTCAACTCCAAATTCGTAGCTGAGTCACTGTTTCTTCATCATCAATCCTCTAATTGGTCAATGTTAACATCCTCGATAACCAATCTGTCATTTATAACCAAAAGAGATTAGTTATCACTGCTCAAAGAGTCAAAGTAATCCCATAAACCAGGAAAATCTTGACCAATTGATGAATGATGTAATAACCTCTAACTACAGAATGGGAGTAGACCACCAGATAGCATATTGACATAATTCAAAGCAACAAGTTCCCAGAAAAAGAAAAAAAGTAGGAAGTGTGAAGGAAAACGCAAAGCTCCAATCTGTTACAACCATAACAAAATCTGCACTTGATAGAATTATATAGCATCAAACTAACTAATAAATGGCCCATAAGAGAAGTCATAAAGTACCATACTACTCCCTGATTTCCGGAGCTGATTTCTTTTCCCTTGATAACTTTTGCAAACTCCACCACCTTTTGATGGAGTAGTAGGATAGAGCTCCCTTCTTTTATGGTCATTTTTCTATAGATCTTGCTGTTTTACAGATTTTGGCCTTCCGTTATAAATTTAGCAAGATCCTATCCTTAATTATTATCTCCTTGTTTCAACCTTACATGCCCAAACAATTTGTCACAAACAAGTCAACAGACCCAAACCGATTCACCCAACAAGCTATTGAGTAGGAAAGTCTGCCATTGGAAGCCATAAAGTTGCAAAAGAAATACTCAAAATCATATCTAAGGTCATTTTACATCATGCAGGAACAGTAAAGAAACAGTAGTTAGTATGTAAATTAGCAAAATATATGTATTATGTTGAATTGATTTAGGATAATTTCTGCATAAAAGATGTTTTGGGCTGAAATCTTGAGTTTCTAGTCTTAGTTGTTCTTTGTTTTTTTTTTTTTGAGGGTGGGGAGGAGGAGAAAATGAAGCAATGCTGTTAAGTTAATTTACATATGAACTATCAAATTCAAGGCACTAGATCCTTTTAAGTTCCTAAGATATTCTATAGAAAAGGATATCCGAGAATAAGGTTCTGCAGAACACCAATACATTATAGGTACCTAAATCTAAAAAACTCACCAAATCAATCAAATGCTTGTTCTGTAGCAACAACACTATTATCTGATATGCATGTCATAGTTGTGCAATTCTTTCATCCAAGAAACAACACATTTTAGAGAGCTCCATAACACTATCACCGATATATGTACATTCTGTTATATCAACTTCCCCACATCCTCACTGCCACAGACTCTTTTAGATTGTTCAACCAAGCAGGTAAGTGTAAGTCCTCGTAGTTCAGATGATAGTCTTCAAGTTTTTGAAAAGAAGTTCCATTCTCCTTCAGTGGAACATCCAAATGGTGTTATGTTTTTGCTAGTTTCTAATTCATGTCCATTTCAGTATCTCCAAACTCAACCAAAGACAGAAAACTCTAAGAAAAAACCTGACGGAAAGGTCAGTATGCTAATGAGAAGGCATAATACATAAACAGGCTCTCAAAATTGGCCTCAGCTGGCAAGTATGCCCTCCAACTTTGGGTGTGCATGAGTAGGCACCTCAACTTGTCTCCACTCTGTCAGTTGAACACTCCAACTTACGAAATGATCATCTAGACACCTCCATAATTTGTGTGTCACGTCAGCATTTGTGTTTACATGTTCAACTTTATACAAGCTGAGGTGCCTACTTGTACACGCTCAAAGTTCGAGGTCATACTTGCCAACTGAGATCAAGTTTGAGGGTCTGTTTATGTATTATGCCTAATAAAAAACTCCCAAGATGCAATATAGAACATTACTTATCTTTTGCATTTTTGCAGATTGACAACACTTTTTTTTTTCTACAAAGGAATGAACTAGAATTAAAATAATTGATTTGGACATAGAAGCTACAAACAACAGCTTCAAATTTGTAGCTAGCATCCGTTATAACAATATATCCAGAATGAATCTCACAGAAAATATACATCTAATATATACAGATAGAGACACACACAATGACACAATATATGTGTGCGTATGAGTGTATGTATGTAAATTTCACTAATATGCAGGCGTTGAAGAGAAATGAGACCTAGAAGAATACCTTTTCTCAGTCATGACTGTATCTTATGGAATTGTTCAATATGTAGAGTTTCCAGAGAGATGAGGCTTTCCAGAGTTTTGCTGTTTAGTGTTCTCAGGTTGCTTGACTCAAGTCTTCAAAATTTTTCTATGCAGTTCCCCAACTTTGTCGCTATCATTTTCCTCAATAACTAATTCTCTCAGACTGAGGAGTTCCTGTAAACGCCACTTCTTTTGTCCATTCAGGGTTTATTGCAATTGACAACACAAAGCTTTGTAACTGAAGGGCAAACCCCCTTCTGGAAAGAATCAATTTCTGGACAATCACATGTCACCAATTTCTCAAGAGATGGACAATCACATGTCTACCTAAGTTCTGGAAGCACCTTTAAATTGGGAGCAACCAAACCTCCTAGCGGAAATGGCATCAGACTCTTGCTTTTGTGTTGAGTATTGATCACTGTTCAAGACTTTCACACTCTGAAATCCTTAAGCCCAGTTGGAATTAAAAGCCTTCTAGGCTTCAGGCGGTTACTAACCTTGAGATGAGTAACTGCGAAGTCATGGAGATTATCGCACTGATTAAGTTGGCAGTGATCCTCCAAGATGAGTTCCTGACATTTCCAAATATTCAACATTTTTAAAGAACAAAGCTTTTCTGGTAACTTTCCAATCAACTTTGGACAATCATTAATGAAAAGATACTCAAGTTTAGGGAACTCTCCTTTCCCTAACACATGCCATTCCTTCCACTCCGGCATACAATTAAATTTAAGTTCCACTAGAGATTGAAATGGCTCTTTTGAAGACTCACTTCCATAGAATTCTTCAGTCACTTTTGATATTCCATGCATCCCTTGAATGATAAGGAATTTCAGAGAAGGAAGTTGTCCTAATGCTGGCAACGAATCACAGTTATTGCAGTTCTCGAGAGACAAGTTCACCAGCGTACAAAATGATTGATCTCCTAACCAATTTGGAAATTTTGTTCCTCGATATCCACCTATTTTGAGCTCCTTTATCTTCGTACTTGGGCTCAAATTATCGAGTATGTCTCGCTCAACTTGTGAATCATCAGGTTCCATCTGACTCCACTCAAACGATAGTTCTTCAAGGTGCTCTTTGTTGCTCAATTTTGCCTTGGCAGCCTCCTTCCCATTGCCAACATTTTGCAGCTCTAAGATTGATAATGACCCATGGAGGTTGTGGAAGTCACCCAACTCTTCAATCCCCATACCATCACATCCACCTATAACACACTTAGCTCCTAATAAAACATTGATAAATTTCAACTTGCTTTCTTCTAGCCGCATTTTTAAGAGAGGAGAGGCTCGGATATCAAGATAACACAAGCTGATCAAATTTTCCATCTTTGATGGTAATGCAACAAGATATTGACAATGTGACAACAACAATGTTTGTAAGTTATATAGCACACAAGTTGAAGCGGGCAACTCTATTAGATGAGTATAAGAAAGGTCCAGAAATCTTAACTGATTCAGTTTGATGAACAAGATATCAGGTAGCTCGGTGATATAATAGTTAGACAATGATAACACTCTCAAGGATACCAGCTTTGGAAATATATTGTGTAGCACTTCCTTGTCCAGATGACACCAATTAAACATAAATTGATTTACTGGTAGCAACGTCCTCAATTGCTCTAGATTGTAGAGGAGTTTAAATTTCTCAAACTTTTCATGGTATTTCATAGAGTAAGATAGATGTCGAGCCCTTTCCAACAAATGAGATCCTTGGAGATCTTCCAACCAAAGACAGAGATTCGAGGACACAAATTGTGCCAAATCATTAACAAGGTCATGCATCATGAATTTCTTGGACTCCTGTTCGATTAACGACCTTGATAACAGTTCAAGAAAATACCTGTTGCCTGTATCTTCAATTGTTTTATCTGTTTGAAGTTGTTGCACAAGACCATTAGCAATCCACAATTGAACAACATATTCTCTATCAAACGCAAAATCTTTAGGAAATATTGCACAGTAGGCGAAACAACGCTTCAAATTCTGGGTAAGATCATTGTAGCTCAGTTGTAATGCGGGTAATATGCCTGCGGAAGAAATTAGTGATTGCTCCCATATTCCACTTCGCAAAACAATTCTCCACTCTTCAATCCCTGATTTTAGACGTAAGAGACCGGCTACTGCCTTTAGAGCTAAAGGCAACCCTTTGCACTTGTCTGTAATTCTTTTACCCACTTCTTGAAGTTCTGGATGTTCACGGAGTTCTTTATTCTTAAATGCGTGCCTCTCGAACAAACTCCAAGATTCCTCACTTGACAGAGTCTTCAAATACATCGGCTCAGTGTCCATCATCAAGGCAACACTATCCTTACGCGTCGTCACAATGACCTTGCTTCCTATTTCTCCTTGCACAAAAGTACTCTTCAAGTCAACCCAGTCAATATAGTTGTCGTGCCAAATATCATCTAAAACAAAAAGAAACTTTTTCCCTTTTATTTGTTTCCTCAGCTTGATTTGCATTTGATTAAGATTGTCATCAGCAATTGAGCCTGATGAACCAATCTCTTCCAGTAGTGTTTTTGTAACTTTGAGAGCATCATATTGTTCAGAAACACATACCCAAGCTGTCAAATCAAAATGGTTTTGCACCCTTGGATCATTGTAAACAACTTTAGCAAGAGTAGTCTTGCCAAGCCCACCCAAGCCAACAATAGTAATTACACTTGGTTTTTCACCATCTATATCAACAGAAAGTAGGCGATTAACCAATTGCTCAATTTCATTTTTCCTCCCATACACATCAGATTCATCAACTATAGATGTCGTAGGGTGTCGCTTAGGAGTTTCATGTTTACTCGAACCAGAGTTTCCCAGCTGGCGAAGGTTACCAATTTGTGCTTCCAAGGCTTTCAGGGTATGAAGGATATCTTCGACCCTGGGCATTATGTTATCAAGAAATTGATCACTCACCAGGCTAGTTTCTCCCGAGTATTGATGCTGAGCTTCCACCTTTTTGGAAAAAATAATTCAAAGTTGCAGGAAATCAAGATCGGTTAGGATTTGATATTTTACTTTATGTCTAGTTAGAATTTATATAAGAATAGGTTTTCCTATTTTAAGTCAAGTAGGTTTCGTACTATTATAAATAAAGGTGTTGCTAGCTACTTTCATAGAGTGATTGAGTTTATGAATAAAATACTTTCTTCCACACCTTGAGCTTGAGAACTTGATAGTTGATCTCTTCCAATAAGTTTTCTGCATCGTCCACAGCATCTTGGAGCTCACTTAGCCACTCAGTTACGTATCGATTTGATGTCTGTAACTTGTTATCCAGCACTGCTTGAAGGCCCAACAAAGTCATCCTCAGCTTGTTGAAAAGACTAAGATCTTGTTTCCGTTTCTGAAAAATATTATTCAGCCAATCGCCACGAGGAGCCAGACGATCAAAGATCACGTTCAAGGCTGAGGAGAGAAAAGAACCTCCAACTGCTAGGCCAATATCCATTTCACTGTAATACTGTTTACTCTGCTCAATTGCTCAGCAAAGCAGAGAATGAAGGCCATGCCACCATGTTTGATGGGAGAATTATTGCTAATTGACAAAAATATTATGGTAAAGACGTGTTCCTCAGCAATATCATCATGACTCTAAAAGTCATGTTTGGACTCTTGGAGCAATATAAATGGGACTTGTAGTGGGGTCCTAAGCTAAGTAACTCAATTTTTTTTTTTTTTTGGTGTAATACATGGATAGGTCCCTGAACTTATTCAAAGAATTTCACTTGGATACCTCAACTGAAATTCGTACCATTTAAACCCTTCAAGAAGACGTTTTATGTGTCACTTAAATACATAGCGGTGTGCGTTTCACTCACATCTCATAGGAGTGTGAACAAATATATAATGCTACTAAAGTGGGTCCCTAAGGACACTTATAAACGGGAAAACAAACCAAAAATATAACTTTTTTTTTTTTTTTAAAAAATTTTGTGAATTGCACGCACTTATTGTGTCTAGATGCATTAATTTTGTGTCCAAGTGACACAATAAACGTCTTCTTGGAGGGTTTAGGTGGTACGAAATTCAGTTAGAGTGTTCAAGTGAAATTTTTGTCCAAGTGGTACGAAACTTAGTTTGTATTTCTCTATTATTTTATGGTATTGCCATTAAATTAGGTTAAAAATTTATAAAATTGAATACAAGCAACCATTGGAACAAATGTTTCAATAAATTTGAAATTACGTATTTGATAAAAGTATTTATTTCTTAAAGTACATGAATATGAAATGAATTTGAAGAATTTACAAGTTTCATCTTCATTTGGTTTATACGTTTTAATCTTTTGACAAATACAATCTAGAATACATGAAATTATTCATTGTCTTCTTTTTATGAAAGAGCTCACTTTGAAGAATTATTTGGCCTATAAATAGTTCTTATTTTTCTTTGACAAGGCAAGCAATACACAAACAATTTTCCTTTGAAATAGTTGAGAGACATTGATCAAAAAGTGAAATCACATATTCAAAAATAGAATAGAAACGTTCTTGAATGCTACTTGTTATGTGGCTTTATTGAATCCCGAAGATAGAGTTGTTATTTATTTTTCTGTTTTCTCGTGGGAGAGACTCCAACTATCTTCAAAAAGTGACTCGACGTGCCTTTAAGCCAAGCAAGTCCCAATTTATGTCTCTAATATTATTATCATCCGTGTTCTAACAATTTGAAGATAGTTGTCCTTATGAGTTGAGCAGCAAATACACACATTAGAGTGGATATGGATACTGATGATTCAATTGGTATGGTTGAATACATTGTGATAAAACTTGTCACATATCAGATGACATGAAATGCTTTAAAAAAATCTATGAAATAGTGGGGAATATGATAGAGTCAATATATATATGAAAAATCTATCATGTGGAAAAGTGATGGGAGATATGATAAAGTCATTATATATCTCTATGAAAATTCTACCATATGGAAAAGTAAAAATAAAAATAAAAATCAAGGACTATACATTATGACTTGAGACGTTATCTCAAAGATGTAGGGTCCATCAAAATCATCTATATTTTTTTCATAGAAGAATTTTGAAGATTTTTTGAGGTCTTGTTATTCTATTGGTGGGGAGTTACCAAACATAGTTTGTTGTTGTATAGAAGTCAAATATTTGTAATCAAGTGTCGCAGAAATTCAAAGTTTCAAGGTATTTTGCTGACTTTGATTGTGGAGGTGACCAAATAGACAACATCAAAGACATAATCAAAAGGAAAGTTATCAATGAAATTTGGGTTCTATATTCTAAACTCAATTCTCTATTTATTCTCCTATTACGATTTTTCGTGAAATCTAATGCTAGGTAGATGATCCTTTTTATGATAATCTTGAATGGCGCACACGACTAGAGACAACATATGATTTCTTTGAAGAAAAGAAATGCAAATTGACGCGCGCGCGCGCACACACACACACACACACACACACATATATATATATATATATATATATATATATATATATATATATAATATGCAAAATTGTAAATTATGATATCGATTCCGTTATAGTTTGAAGGTCTTTTCATGAATTTATATGATGAATTTGGTGCATTATACTCAGCAATAATGTGATTTTTGAGTTCCAGACGATGGGAAAGCTCTTGGAATATTGAAAATATGAACCCTAGAAAATTCTTAGTGGATACATTGAACAGGTCCGGTATTGATGATGACTAGTTGATGAAATACAACTTTATAGTAATACCTTCTACTTGAGAAGAAATTGTTTGGATTAGAAGTATTATGCTAGATATTCCTATATGGAGTAAGTCGGTGCCATCTTTTTTGACTATCTATTGTGATAATAAAGCTGCTATATTTTGGACTTCAATTGATTGTTACAGCAACAAGTCAAGACAAGTTCATCTCAAACACAATCACATGAGAAAATCATCGGAGGATGATATAATTTCCCTTCAATATGTGAAGCCTAGGTTCAATTTAGCAATTTTTTTTTGTCCAAATTTAGACAAATAGTTGGTGTTGAAAATTTGTAAAGGAATGGGAATAAAGCCGGTTGAAAATTAATTGTACTTCATGAAAACCCTACCTAATGGTTAAATCTTAGGTTCAAAGGGAAAAGCAAGTAAAGTTATAATTATGGAGCACATCAATGAAGATTCCATTTACTAAAACAGTGAGCAGATGTGCACAAGTTGAGATTCTATTCTCTTAATAAATATATAAGACCGTTCTTGGTTGGAGTTAGTAAGAACACTCTCGATAGATTTACCGATATTCCTACTAAATATGAGGACGAGATTATATTCTTTTAATAAGTCTATAAATCGGTTTCGGTTGGAGTGTGTAGGAACACTCTTGATAGAGATTTACCGACACTTTGCTGTAAAAGGAGGATGAGATTAAAGTCTCTTCATGAATTCATAGACTATTTGGTCAGATTATGCATACTCTTGATGAATTTACCCCGCTGAGTGGAGGCCGCAACAATAAGATTTTAACAGAAAAATTTAAAGCACTTTGATAAAAGGATTCAGGAAACATGACCGTTAGGTGTCAAAAGATTTCGATTTTCCCTGGAACATAGTAATGTACGTGAGATACTTTCTACTTCATTCAATGAACTACTTAGTTCAAGATTCGTTCACTAAGTAGTCAATGATTTAGAAATTCTTCAGTAGCTAATGGTTCAAGTCCAAAAGACACTATTATTGATGCAAGTTACTACATTCATGTCTCGTATATTTTCAAAATTTCTTGAAACATTTGGGGATTGTTGGAACAAGTGTTTCAAAAAATTTGAAATAACGTATTTGATAAAAATATTTATTTCTTATATTAAATGAATATGAAATGAATTTGAAGAATTCATAAGTTTCATCTTCATTTAGGATATACTTTTTAATCTTTTGACAAGTACATTTTGATTTCAAGAATGCATGAACTTATTCATTTTCTTCTTTTAATAAAAAAGCTCACTTTGCAAGAATTATTTGACCTATAAATAGTTCTTATAATTTTTCTTTGAAAAGACAAGCAATCCCCAAACACCTTTCCTTTGAAATAGTTGAGAGACATTGATCAAAAGGTAAAATCACAGATTCAAGAATAGAAGAGCAACATTCTTGAACATTACTTGTTGTGTGGCTTTGTTGAATCCCGAAGATAGAGTTGTTATTTATTCTTCTGTTTGTTCGTGGGAGAAACTCCAACTATCTTCAAGAAATGTCTTGACTTGCGTCTAAGCCAAGTAAATCATGTTTTATGTCTCTAATATTATTATCGTCTGTGTTCTGACAACAACTTTGTTGGAAGTCAGGTTCTTATCAGCAGTGGACATCCAACTTTCTATTTTGTTGACTTGTCTCTTTTGAAATGATAAACTTTTCATCTTAGAATGTTTTACTCTTTTCTAATGAATGTCTCAAAATTGTTTTATCTCCATAGAAGAAGAAAAAAAAAAAAGGGATCTACTCTTTCTATTCACCCTCGATCTCAAGTTATACTTCCTCCATCTCAAAATAGTTGTTGACACCTAATTTTTGACCTCCCATAATTTATTTTAATTACCCAGAGCCCTTGAGTAGTAAACAGAGTGAAATATGTATTTTCAGAAATCAAAATGATTTTATAAAAATATTTAGATAATATTTTACCATTTTTCATTGGGTAAAACAATTTCCATAATGTTAATTTGGAAATTAATTTACCTATTATGATACTTTTGTCAAAATTAATCCAGAAAGGAAATTATTTACAAATTAATTTGTTAGAATTAATCATAATTAGTTAAAGCATTTAATTGTGGTTAATTTCACAAATTATTCAAATATTGGCTAATTGTGGTTTTTAATTGAAACACCTAATTTGCATGGCCTAAAGTTGATTAAGGTCACTTTTGCGGTACTAGCCTTCAATGGTTTGGTTGAGTTTAAATCTGGCCTTAATTAAAATGACCAATTTCATGATTTAAAGTCGATTAAGGCTATATTTGCAACCTAAATCCATTAGCATATTAATCATGTGCATAAGTTTGATTAATTGGTTAATTAAGTCATATTTGGCCATTAAATTAAAGAATTTTTTTTTTTTATCTTTTCTAAATTTTGGCCATTTAAGCTTTGTCGTATACACACACGTATACATGGATATACACGTCCATATATGTATACCATGGATACATGTGTGTGTGTGTCTATATATATATATATGGGCAGCCCCCTTTAATTCCACTTTTAAATTGGCCGAGCCAGCCTAAAATAGGGCCAGACCTGGCCTACCTCAATTTCTAAAAGGGTAACACACCTCGCTTCACGCCATTTCTCGAAGAAAACAGGCCCTAGGGTTTTCTCCCAAACAGGAGGAAAACCATAGGCACCGCCACCCCTTTCCCGCTTCTCTGTCCTCGTCACTACGCCTGAAAATGGCAAAATCTCATAGGGGATAGACTTTTTGCAGTGTTTGCAAGGCTGAGAGGGGTAAAGCATTTAATGCTCCACCCTAATTTCATCCTAATCTCACGAAACGCTGCTCATGCACGGTATAAACCTCTGTATTTCATTATTTTTTCTTTACTTTCCTCCGAGTTAACGGTCAACTCTGTTTGAAGCCTTAATGGTTTTTGTTTGTATTGGTTTGAAATCTTGAAATTTGATTGGCTCTTGCGCGAACCCTTCGGATTAACTTTTGCTGGTTAAATTCTGGCGTTTGATGCTTTATTTGATATAATCCTAGCCCTACAATGTCGAATTGTGAGGAGGAAATCCCAAAAATTGGGATTTATCCCACATCGTGAAACCTAGGGTTTGGGGTTTTGGTGATTCCTATTTAAAGGACCCTATTTCTTCGTTATTTGAAAAGTTTTGAGGATATAAATTTTGATATACTCACAAAGAACTCGAAAATTCCTAAGATTTTGAAAGTGTTGGAAATCCTTAACTTTTATGAGTTCAAGTAAAATTTTAAAGAGTTTGTTTTATCTTGTTTTTTCTTTGGGGTTTCGTGTGTTGGCTGAGTTGGGATCAAGGAAGCATAGGATTTTTCAAGTCCATTCTCGATCTAAGGTTGAGTGTGAAAGAGGTAATCTTCTTGCTTTTTTTAATTTTTGTAGTTCTTGATATTCATTTAGTAGTAATTGTGTTTTTAGCTTATAGTTAGTCGTGTAGTGTATTTGTCAGCTAAATATGTGATTAGTTTTAGATTAGTTCATGCACAGTTTGTTTAGCTGTTGGTGTAGGTTTTGAATCTCTGATTGCTAGTTCATACTAGTTTAATATATAATCATGCTGTTTAATCTTCGTAGATATAAATTGATTGGTGTAATAGTAGTTTATTAATCAAGTTAAGTGCCTATCAGTCCTGTTTTAGGATCATGTGTTCTCATTTGATAAGTTAAAACATGGTGAAAGAAACCTGTTTTAATCGAAAATATCAGCATGTGGATAGGCAGTTAGTTGATGTATTGTCTTTGCTCTGGTTTGGTATGCACTCAACTCAACTCTGTATAATGATAATTCCTTGTTTTCCTTAGTGAACCAGTTTCTTGTTATGATAAAACACAGTAGCAATGATTTGGAATTATATCTTGCCAAGATCCTGTTTATATATGCTGTTAAAGGCTTTATTGTAAGCTGTGCTTGTCACACCCCTTTTTTTTTCGTAAATAAAAATAAATCTGATTTGTTTTTATTTAAAAGGGTTTTTCCAATTAAAGTGACATTTTGAGAAGGGATTATTTATTTATTACAGAGTCGCCACTTGGAATCGAGTTTTGGTGTTCCAAGTCACCTTATTGAATCCCTAATCAAAAGGAAATGACTCTTTATTTTTGGTCTGCGAAAACAAAAGTCCGGGTAAGGAATTCTGTTGACCGGGGAGAAGGTATTAGGCATTCCCCAAGTCCCGTGGTTCTACCACGGTCGCTTTTATTGACTAATATTCGGCTTAAATTAACCTTGGATAAAATCATGCTTGCCTTAATTCTTAACTACGTTTGCCCAGTTTATTCGCTTAAACTGTGACTTATATTTTTGGCCTAGGAGCGTAACCGCACACAGAGCGTTTTTATAAGAGTCGACGAAGGAGCGTATCCTCACACGTGGTTGCACTCGAATTGATTTAATTTATTGCGGTCTTCTCTTTTATATACTTTATTATTTTTCTGCGACGAGTGTACAACTCGTCTCACTCCCTCACACATATTCTTTCCGCTCTTTCTTTTATTTGACAACGTGATTGAAATAAATTTGTATCCCATCTCGCCTAAACTCGAAAGGATATTTCTTTTTAATAAGAAAACCAACACAACGCTTGGCCAAGGCTAATAGAATCCACTGCTTGCCCGATTATAACGTAAAAAATACTAATGAAACTATAATCAAATTTACTCATCACCACCCAACTAATTTTAATCAAATAAAATGGAACATGCATTTATCTCAAAGAACAAAAAAAAAAAAAAAACTTAAAGCATGAAGGCTCCAACGCCATATGATAAATAAGTACACATTGAAGTTATGTGCTGTTAAACATGCATATTAAATTTAAAATAAATATTTTGGACCGTTTAATACAAGTAATAAACTTTTAATGTCTTAGTAATCTCAATAGCTAACAGTAACAGGAGACATGCTATACATTTAAACACTTGAAAATAATACACATATCAATGACATAAATTCTTAATCACGTAACTAATAATTTGTTACTCATTGACTTGTTTTACATCCTGCAACTTAAAAAAAAAAAACTATCCACTTAAACATCTATTTCATTTAACTCAAAAGTTCCTAATCAATAAATATTAAGGCAAAGATTTAAACATGTAGACAGGAAACCCCATATGAAATATTAAAGATAGAAAATAGCGAGAAAGAACCTTCAAATTCTTTTGATTAACAACGGAAAGCAAGTACAATCTACAGATTTCCAAAGCTAGCAAAGCTAACTTTAAAGCCACGAACTCGAAGCCGCGAATGAAAACCTCAAACTCCAGCTTACTGTTCTATGCTTTGTGCGTGTGTTTTTGTCTATGTTATGTTTATTTTTTTTTTTTTTTTTTTTTTTTTTAAAAGACGCAACTAACACCTATAAATATTAATGCTTGTGGTACTGCAGATTTGGTGTTAGCGTATAAACGTGCAAATCATACTACTCAAGTGAAAACCTTTTAATTTGAAAACAATAAAGTTTGCTGAAGCCTGAAAAGTCCTACGACATTACTTTCCTTCTCAAACTTTGTTTTCATAGAAATTTCATGTATCGTGACAAGTCTTCAACTAATTTAAAGGGCTGAACTTTTTTTTTTTTTTAAGTGTCAACACATTTGCGTATTAAAAAACATAGTTAATTAAGTACCAAAGAGAAAAAAAAACGTTTAACTACTGTACCAAACATTAAACCAATAAGCATTATATAACATGGCAAAACAAATTAACCAAAGAAATGAAAAATCCATTTAAACACTTGAAGTAAACATAAGTTTTTTTTAAAAGTAGATAACACGTAATCAAAGTACAACTTTTTATGCTATTAAAGCCAAACGCTGCACCTTTATTTGTAAATTAACAATTACACGTTTCATCAATCTTAACCTTAATTTAACGATGCAAAAAATTTGAACGCGATTCATATTATAAAGTCAAAGAATAATAACCAGTTAGACACATATAAAATATTAACAACTTCGTAACAATGAAATAAGGTCTCATATAATCATGATATTTAATCATACAAGGAAGACGGACTATTACCTTTGCGTAGATTAATTCGCAACAAGAAAACGGCTATACTCTAAAGATTTCCAAAGTTAACAGCGCTAACTTTCAGGTCCACAAACGCAAACCGTGAGCAGAAACCTCGAACTCCAACTTAGCATTCAAACCAAACCTTTTCGAAATTGGTATTTTTTTTCTCTTTTGCTCTCAATGTATTTTTTTTTACTGTGTATTTTGCTCTCTTTTCTTACAGTTTTTTTTTTCTTTTCTTTCTACTGCTTTTGATCTTTTTTTTTTTCTCTGTTCGTTCTCCTCCTTTCTGTTTTTCTTTCTACTGTTTCTAATCCCCTTTTTTACTGTGTGTATGGTTGATTTTATATATGTGAATGTGGGTGTTCTGTTGTGTGTGCAAGTAGTGTGTGCGTGGGTTACAAAAAAAATGGGACGTGAGGGAGTGGGCTTGTTGCATGAAAAATGAGACGTGAGGGAGTGGGAGTTGGGGAAGGGGTCTCGGGTAGTTTAGTTTAGGATGGGGACGTGAGGTGGTAGTTTAGGATTTTACTTTTTTTTTTTTTTTTCTTTTTTTTTTTTCTTTTTTAGTTTTTAAAGTTCTCAATTTTTAAAATAAAACTGACTAAAATTGACATAAAAATCAAGATGTCTAATCTAGACCTAAAAGAAATATTTAAAAGCTAAATAGGGTGTAAAACTTATGTTCGGTCAAAAATTAGGTGTTTACAAATGTCCCTCTTTGCTTGGAAACATGAAGAGTTTTCAGGCAAAGATGTGAACTGTCACGACCCAATTCACGAGTCGTGGTGGCACACACTATCCGCCGAGTAGGCGAACCACATTACTAATAACAAGTTAAATAAGCGGAAAATTTATTTAAGAATAAGTTATCAAGTTTTAAATACTTATTATAACAAGAAATGTCACGACAATCCCAAAAATCTGGTCAAAGGGTACAAGAGCGCTAACATAGGACAGAATAGAAGTCTGAAAATACCCGAAGGCTACATATTGTCTGTCGAATACAAAAACAGAAATAGATAGAGAAGGTCCTTCAGGGGGCCACGGATGACAGGTAGCTCACCCTGAATAACTAAAGATGTCACCCTCACGTATCAGCCACGGGGTTTAGAACTGGAGCCTGGATCGTACTCTGCACTCAACAAAAGTGCAGCAAGAGTAGTATCAGTACAACACTTGTACCGGTAGGCATCATAGGCCGACAATGATTAGATAACGCATGAAGAAGTCAAAACCAACAAGTAGCACATAGAGCAAACAGGTATGGTCACATATCAATACAAGTAAGGTGTAAAGGAATCATAAATCCACACAAGACACGATATAATTCACCAAATGATCGGTCAAATATATAAGTGGATAGAATGTAATGCACAATGCAATGCAATGCAATAGTCACCTCTCACTCCCACTCCGTACACATGTTATGGCAATGCCTCATAAATATGACCCGCTGGGACCCTTGAAGTCCATGTACCACTCGCTCCGGAATATAACCTCGGATCACGAGCACTACTCTCGCGATCCCGTGAAAGACCTCGGGCATCGGACACTCCATTGTTCACGGCAAGAAACCTCCGGGCAACAAACACTCACAATCTCGGCGAAACCTCGGGTCTCTACTGTCCTCTCAATCTCGTAAGGAAACCTCGAGGTCTCTCGATCACTCACCCTCACCAAATCATCATAACAATAATAATAAAGACATGTCATGCGCTGATATCGGTCTCAACAATATCATCAATATATAGTCAACCAATACAAGTCATATTATTAATATTTTCTCTTACGGTGGTGAGCTAGTATGTCGAGAGGTACGAACGGGATATCATAGAAAATAACATATATGGCGACAAACCACATAGCAACTAACAAGCCAATCTAGCCATGAAATTACGCCTCTTCGTGCCGAAGGCATATGTTTGTCCCGTCACTTTCGACAACTACATACGATTCTCTAATCGAGTCTAACTAAAGTAGACCGTAACCTACCTCAATGCCGAGCGGATGCACGAACAATCAAGCTAATGTCTTCCCTTTGCGTAGAGCCTGCGAAACCGATCAAAATCTATAAAATATGCGATCTACGTTAGAATACAACTCTAAGGACACCCATATCGCTATATTTATATTCTAAACGACCACATTCATGACATGCAATCATGATTCACATACGCTACGACATTCTCAAGTTACTTCTAATAGTTTGTAGCTTTAACGTTTGTGTGTCACAACTTATAACATTCCATCCAACATACAATATGGTGTATACTCTTAACTTATAATTATTCTTTCTAACTTAATGAAAGTATAAGTCCAAAACAGTCCACTACCACAACATGTCCAAACAGTCCCTAACCTTGAGCAACATAACGATGTTCGGAATTCTTGCAAATGTTTACGAACATACTAAGCCAACCACATGTGATTTTTATACATCATTTCATGTCTTTTTTCATATAATTTCAATGAAGTTACGACCAGCTATCCACACCGATAAGTATAACATCAATTATACGCAACCTTATATGTATTATTTTTATAATCCTTATAACAACTCACAAATGACTTTAGTTTCAACTCAACCATTAAACACCTTCATTTCCATCATAAATTTCATGATAATGACAATCAAAATATCAAGTAAAAACAGTTCACTAACTTCTTCCCAAAACAGTCCACCATAGCTACACCATGTCAACATCACTCACATAAAATCATAGATTCAACCATTTTCATACTAACATAACTTCACCTTTAACCTTCTAATTCTTTTCATTCTTTTTACCATGAGATCTATGATAGTAACAACTATATTTATTAAAAATCATGTCCGTAAATTCACAAAAAAACGATTCCCTACGACTAACTACTATTCTAACACCGACTTTCATGATTTGATGCATGCGATTCATGTTCGTCAAGTTACAATCATACTTCAACATCAACCCATATAACTCCATAATTATTACCATGTTCCAACATCAACACACCTTATTTCATGCATACAACTTATATTCACACATCTACGTCACCTTAATACATGAAAAGAAAGTTAGATCTTACCTTGACCACTTGAATTCTTTACTTGGCTAGAGTTGGTGACTTGAGATGAAAATGGTTCTTGTTGCTCCAAAGACTATCTTCACGTTTCGGGACCTTCTAAAGGGTTGAAACACCTTGGAAAATAATTTTTTGGATCAAGACTCAAAGAGCTCAAAATCGACCAATGTGCCGAGAGTTTTCTCTCTAGAATTAGGTTTTCTTTCTTTGTGTTGTGTAGTTGAAATGAATTGTGATGGCTGATATCTTAGTCATTATTTTGTTAAATTATGATGCCTACAAGTTGGATACAACACATGCTCCACTCATGACATTGAGCACTCAATTAACTTTACACAAACTTTCAATATTTGCCTCACTTTTATAAAGCCTCATTTGGTCGACCCTTGTTCTCTTTTTCTTCTTTCTTTTCAATTGTTTACAAGACAATCTTATGTGTGTTGAATGATTCATGCACCACCCTTTGTCTATTGTAATCATGCCAAGATGGATGAGCAATATTAAATGAAATGATCCCTCCCATGTTATGTCCTCCTAAAACAATGTATACTTTCATAAAGTAGTGGATGCTCAAATATTCAATTGTATGCTTCAACTTTTTCTCCTCCAAAATTTTCAGCCTAGCCGAATGTATCATGTGAGTTTTCTTCCAAATTTAATTGTCCACAATATGTTGAAAATGTAGTGGATGAATCAACATTTAATTTCACACTTGTATGTCTTCCATTTGCCTTATTTTAGATGACTTGAGTCATCCTTTTTACCTTGGATGTTGAGGCTCTTGTTGGCTTATTATTGTCACCAATTTTTACTTAACACCACACTTAAGTAATTCCTAATCTCAATAATATTTTTATATTAAGTAAATCCGAGGTTTCTATCTCACGTTGATTCTTTCGCGAATCACTCGACGTATAAAATACGGGGTCTAAAATTCTTGTCAATTAAATAACCGAATCACCGGTTATCGCAAGCTATAGATACCAAAATTAGACCACAAAAAGGGTGTTTTAGAGATGTTAGGCATAAAAGTGCTAAATGACCAAACGGGTCGTTACATGAACACTGTGACTGATTTTTGACCTGACTATTATTTGAAAGACGAAAAGAAATAAAAGAAAAGGATGTGATCCGAGTCCTGGTTTTGGGCATCCTACATATCCGGGTTATAAGGGAATCGGGTCACGTGTAGTTCAAGTGGGTAAAAAGGACGAATGATGAGTTGGATGATCGGAAGTGCCAAGGTCCTTCGAGGTTAGGTTCGTGGCTCATTATTACATCAAAGAAATGAAAAATACAACAAAATAAGAAAGGAAATACAAGATCCTATTTACTCTACTTGTCTTGAATCTTCCTTTAGACCTTCGCTCCAGATCTTCGATTATCACCTCACTTTCTTTCGGTGGTACCTTGATTTCAAAGTATGATCTTGAAGTTAGAATGTGTGACTTAGACTTGCAATTTGGAGTAAATTGTTGATTATCGTTGTGGCGGA
>NC_081348.1:59442065-59523048 GCF_029784015.1 Lycium ferocissimum | reverse complement strand
AGTTTTAGCCATTAATGCCGAGGGTTTCCCGAAATCATTCTCGTTGACTCGCTTGATCTCCGATCCTTATGGAACCTTCTTAACACTTGTTTAACACCTCAATACCAATCTAAGGGACGTCATAACTCTTCTCCAAAGCAACTTTAGAATTTCATTAAGTCGATACTCGTAATTCTTGTCCGACGCACAACATACGACTTGCTTTCCTTAACAACTTTCTTTCCTTACCTTCTATGCCTTTGAAATCTCGTTTAGGGTCATCAAATGCTATTTCTTACTTATCCAAACATCGTATACGTCATGCCCTTCGTTAGTCTATTCACTGTACGCTAACGGGAAATTTTCGAGGTGTAACAATATGTGCACCTACAGGAAAACCACTAAACTATTACGGAGTAGTAAATTTGAGTTTAAATTACCACAACAGATTTCTGAAAATATTCTTGGAAAAAGCCTTGGCCGAGTTCAAAGTTTAGATCGTGACTTGCAATTTGACTTACAAAAAAAAAACATAGTAATAAATCTCACTACGCCCCCAAAAAATGTTTTACTGCTACTTAAAGGTTCAGATCCTAAACAAGTTTGTCATGGAAAATATATGGTCCCAACAACTTATCAACAACTAATATATAACCAAACAATCAAGGAGTAAGTTGTAAGAACAAAATAAAATGAGAGACGCAGATAACTCCTATGCCACTGCTGCAAAGGGTAAATCCCTTCACATTTTTCTCTGTTTAGGTAGTATGAAAGCGAGGGAAGATGGTGATGTATGTATAAGTTTAGATCTGGCAGTGGTATCAAGTCTCAAAGCGAGACTTCTTGTGGAAGTGAGAGTCTCAACAAAGACTCCGTTTTAGCTCCCAAAATGTACATGCAAAGAGAAAAAAGGTGAAAATAAAGATTAGCCGAGCTGTGTCACATTAATAAAATAAACATCACCACATCCAGAAACACATAAGGCTGGTGCATAAAAATTTCAAGAGAAGCTAACAAAAACATGAAAATTAGGCATACAAATATATGACACAATGTTCAACAACCACTTTTCCAAATTAGAAAATATCGTGGTTTCTAATAGACATTTTAGGCAATGGTAATATAAAGCAACTTGTATTATCAGGAACACTAAACAGAGTCCACTTTTAATATTCATATCTCTTGTAACTTGAATTACACTAGAGTGAATTAACAAGACTTAAAATCTTATGGAAAAACCAGTAGTTCACTTAATATCATTTTAAACTATTTCAGAAGCATCCAAGTTCATTATTTCTAAATGAAAGGGTGCTACAAGAATTTGATACAAAAATCCTTAAAACATGATTTCAAGTTCAGATGTCTATCACGAGAATCCTACAACACATTCAGCCAAGGTAAACACAAAACATGATCATTAAAATAGTCAACAGCTAAAATGTTATCAAATGAACCTTTACATTCAGAAACTCTAGAAGCAGAGTTAACATGATTTAGTTTATGGAACTTCACAAAACATATTTGAATATAAGCAAATGGCTGAAACTAAGACATGAATCTTAATGTCTATTTACTATTCATCATCTATAGCAGCCACACGAAATAAGAAATGCAAACATGTGTTTGAATCACAAATGGTAACAACAGGACATTAGAACATGATTTTTCTAAGAGAACAGAATTTTAGCAAAATAATAAGTCAGAATAACATTGGATTTTACCTCTTGTGGGTGCAGTGAACGGGGACGTCGGGGTCTCAAATCTACTCTTTTGTTATGAACAGATCCGAAGCATGATAAAAATGAGCTCGAAAATCTCTGTTGCGACTAAAGTTCTCCGAGATAGAATGAGAAGTTTAAACAAAGGTTTAGAATCGTAGTTAAAAGATGAAAATGTTGAAGTGTGATAAGATTTCCAGCGCTTTTTTCGTCCCCTTGGCTACTGATATGAGAAACCATTTATAGATAGAAAACTAGGGCTAGGGTTCAAATGAGGGGGAATTTAAAAATTAAGATTCAAAATCGAGTTAAACTCGTTTTGGGAACGTTAGACCTCACGTGATCTCGTCTGACTTTGAAGATTTGTGGAGAGATGAACTTAGCCAAAAATGGGTTATGTGCCTCCTAGCCATTGCTATTGAAGGCCCCAAAGTATTATTGAAAAGGGACTAGAAACAAAGGTGTCAGCCACAAGAGATAAAAATCCTTTGCTCAAAATGGTGCAACATCTCAGATTTGGGGATGAAGAACGTTTGGAGTTGTATCAAAAAATGGAAATGAGGAGAAGGTGATGGCGCAGCTGCTGAAAAAAAGAGATAGAAAACCCTAGCTACTAGTATTAATTCAGGGGTATTTTGGGTATTTTAGGTAGTTAATTGGGCTAATGGGTTTGGGCTATTATCTGGGGTTGTTGGCCAAAATTTGGGCCATTATTTTGGACTTAAATTCCCTCTTCCTTAAATATTTCTTGGGGCTTCTAACTTAATAACTAGTACAATATATTATGTGATGACAATTAATAATTAATATGTAGGAAATAAAGTACTAATATTACAAACTTACCATGAATGATTTAGCATATAAAGTATCCACTTATAGCTAATTTAATAACTATGAAAATAAAGTAATGATGATCAATTATTAAAAAGAGGTGTAAAATAATTTTTTTAAAAATGTAATTATAAGTTAGTAATTCTAAAAATGGTGACAATGATAATAAAAACGGTAATTATTGTAATAGTAGAGAATAGTAGCGAAAATAAGGTAATTATTAATTTAGAAGCTTAGAAAGTGAATCGGAAGAAAGGAGGGTCAAAATTGGGTGTCAACACCTATAAGTCAATTGCATTCCAAATCTAAATGCATCTTATCCTCATAACTCGGTCCAAATCAATTTTCTTTTCGATATTTCATTTAGGGGCGGGCACAGTTTGAGCCAACTTGAAATCCAAACCGAAATTCGAACTTTTTAAATATTTGGTTTGGATATTTGGATTATGGATTGGACTTCGGATTTTATTTTTAAAATTTATGGATTTTGGATTAGATATGGATTTAGTACTATGAATTTTTGGATATCCGAAAATTCAAAATTTTTATACCTTTTTTCGAGACCTACCTATATCACATGTGTCCAGTACTAATAAGTCTAGTTTCTAAAGGTCCAATAGATTAGTATCTAAGGCCCTACCCATTAAAATATTAAATCCAATATACAATTCTTTACTAAATCAAATATAATATAGGGTTTTCTTACTTCTCAAGTCTCAAAAATCTCACGTTAGTGTCACCCAAGATAGAGTTCTTTGTTATTTTTCTAGATGACTACTTAAATTTCATTTTGGTCATTTCCACTTTTCATAATGCTTTTATTTGGTATGGATTTACTATGTTGGACATGACTTGGATTTGTTAATTCTAATTTGAACTGGAAGGCTTTTTTTACTGAGCAGTTAAGATTTAGATTTACCTCTGTGCAACTAACACATGAATTTCATTCCTAACAAGTTTGCCTTAAGTCTCAAGAGTCAAATTTGAAAATCCGAACTATCCAAACCGAATAACCCAAAACCAAACTTAAAATGTACAATCAGTCCGAACTTAATTGGATTGAATTTGGATTATAATTTCTTTAATCCAAAAACCGAATATCCAAACCAAAAATTTCATATCTAATCCGATGGCCCGAACACCCACCCCTAATTTCAATCCAAAAAAAGCATCATGGGCCTCTACGTCCAAATAATTTCCTTGCCTAGAATTTGTTAAGTCCAAATCCATTTTTGAAAAAGGCTGTCCAAGTTTATCTTGAATCTAGAATTTGCCCACTTTAACGCATACACATTTTTCTTTTAAAAGGCCATTGCACTTCAAAAATCATTTTTGTTCACAATTATCAATACACCATTCCATCACACTTTTCTCACGGGCTTGAGGCCCAAAATCTAATACTTAGTGTTTTAACAATGTTCTTATTGAATCAATTTAACTTGAGCCAAATCCATTTTTATCTTTCTTCACACTTAACCAAAGTTTTCAAAATAGTTTGCTCCTTAAAATGTTTATTTTGCAAAGCTTGTAAGAAAACAGTTACACCTGAGTTTAAAATCAATTTTAGTGACTTCCTTATATTACAAAGTTTTTTTCTAAGTTCTACATCCATAAGGTTCCAATATTTAGCACATTCAGTGGATACAATATACATGCCAGATATCGAAATATATAAAACAAAAGAGAGAGTGGAAAGTATTTGCAAAAATAAAGCTGATGGGCCTACCCAAGCCCATCAGTGCCATTTTCACCCATTGGCTGGGCCTTCAAATATATTAGCTTCCCTTGCCATACGGACTCAATGGAAATAAAGGAGAATTGGGCCTTGCACCTAATGGTTTCAGGCAGAAGATGATGGCCCAATTAGCCCGTGAATTTTTATTTACATGCAACACAAAAATCACAGAATTAGAAGGTGCATTTGGACATTTAGTTAACATAAACTAAATCATGCTTTGTATCCTATGTTTAAACACTTCAGCAGATATACACATATAAACAGAGTCATCCCAGAATCATGCACAAAAGAGAAGAGATTGTGTTTAGCAAGCCCAAATGACACAGTTTGGCCAAAATAGAGTTAAGTGGCGGACAAAATAAAGCGAGGCCCAACATAGGTGCAAACCTTAACTGAGATATTCAAGAAAAGGAAAAATGCAATGACTTATAATTATGAGCCTACTGGGGTAATATACCATGTTTATACCAGATATTTAAACTCATATACATATCATGTTGTTTCGTACGAAGTACGCTATCACTTTCTTTGTTATTGATTTGTGAGACGTTGCTTCCACCCATTTGGTGAAGTAGTCAATGGCAACTAAAATAAACCGGTGGCCATTCGAAGCTGCGGGTTCAATGGGTACAATAACATCCATGCCCCAAGCAATGAAAGGCTATGGTGAACTCATAGCATTAAACTCACTTGGAGGGACCTTGATTAGATCACCGTGGATTTGGCATTGATGGCACCTTTGCACATATTTGCGGCAATCAATTTCCATGGTCATCCAATAGTATCCAGCTTGCAGAATCTTTTTTGCCAATACAAATCCATTCATATGAGGTCCACATGTCCCAGCATGTACTTCTTTTAGAAGTTTGGAGGCTTCGCCAGCATCTATACATCGAAGCAGACCCAAATCTGGTGTCCGTTTGTACAGTATTTCTTTGTTTAGGAAGAAGCCATTTGCCATTCTTCTGATGGTCTTCTTTTGTCCATTTGTAATGTCTTCGGGATGTTCCCATCTTTCTAGATACATTTTGATGTCATTGTACCGTGGTTTGCCATCTGTCTTAACTTCCACGTGGCAACAGTGTGCATACTCTTCTTTCAAACTTATCTTTAGTGGGTCAATGTGACTGCTTTCAGGATGTTGTATCATTGACGCTATTGTGTCCAGCACATCGGCAAATTCATTCTGAGCCCTCGACGTATGTCAAAATTTGATTTTTTACGAATTTCTTGCACAATCTTTGTGCCAAGTTCACATATGGTAAGATCTTTTCATTCTCGATGGCCCATTCGTCTTGTACTTGATGAATCAGCAGGTCAAAATCTCTAATAACCAGTAATTCATCGATGTCCATATCCAGTGCCATTCGGAGACCTAGAATGCAGGCCTCGTATTCAGCCATATTTTTGGTACAACGGAATTTGAGTTTTGCGGCCATGGGGTAGTGTTGCCCATTTTCTGATATCTGAACCGCTCCGATTCCAAAACCTTTGTAATTCACTGCTCCGTCAAAGAATAGTTTTCAGCCAATGTAGGATTCTGTTGATCCTTCTTCTGTGGCCAACACTCCTTCGTTTGAGAAATGGGAGCGAAGTGGTTCGAACTCTTCATCTACCAGACATGCAACTAGTAATTCAGCCAAAGCCTGTCCTTTAACGGCTTTCTGGGCTATGTACACGATGTCGAATTCACTTAACAGCATCTTCCATCTGACCAACTTCCCGATGGGCATGGGTTGACGGAATATGTACCTCAACGGATCCATTTTGGATATAAGGTGAGTGGTTACGAAGACAAATAATGCATCAATTTCTGAGCCACCTAAGTTAGAGCACAACAGGTTTTCTCCACTAACGTGTATCTTGCCTCACAAGCTGTGAATTTCTTGCTCATATAGTAAATGGCATGCTCTTTTTTCCCTTCTTCATCATGTTGGCCTAACACGCAACCGAAGGCCTTTTCAGCGACTGACAAGTATAGCAGCAATAGACTCCCGGGCCTTGGTGGTACCAAGACTGGCGGGGTGGATAGGTATCTCTTGATAGTGTCGAATGCCTCTTGGCACTCCTCTGTCCATTTTGTAGGAGCGTCCTTTTTCAAAAGCTTGAGGATGGGCTCTACAATGATGGTGGATTGAGCTATGAATCGTCAAATGTAATTCAACCTTCCCAGGAAACACATGACTTCTTTCTTAGTTTGAGAAGGAGGTAATTATTGGATTTCTTTGATCTTTGTTGGGTCTAGATCTATGCCCCTTCGGCTAACTATGAACTCCAATAATTTTTCGGCCGGTGCTCCGAATGCACATTTAGCCGGGTTTAATTTCAAGTTGAACTTTCGAAGCCTATCGAAAAATTTCCTCAAATGTGTGGTATGCTCGGAACTTTCCTTTGATTTGATAATGACATCGTCCACATTGACCTTAATTTCTCTATGGATCATGTCGTGAAAAATGGTAGTCATCGCTCTCATGTAGGTTGTGTCGGGGTGATGAAGGCTATTTTTCGGCATCCTCTCTATCCATTAAAATCTGGTGGTAGCCGGCGAACAACCCACAAACGATTATAGCTTGTGTTTGGCACAATTATCTATGAGTATGTGGATGTTCGAGAGTGAAAAATTATCCTTTGGGCCAGCTTTGTTAAGATCTCAGTAGTCTACTCAGATTCTTATCTTGCCATCCTTTTTGGGTACCGGAACTATGTTGGCTAGCCATGTAGGGTATGAAGTCACTTCGACCACTCCCGACTTAATCTATTTTTCCACCTCATCCTTGATTCGAATACTAAGATCCGGTTTGAATTGCCGGGTTTTCTGTTTTACTGGAGCAAAACCCTCATTGATGGGTAACCCATGGGATACTACGCTGGTACTTAGTCCTGGCATATCGGCGTATGACCATGCAAAGATATCCGAATACTCTCAGTAAATTTACCAACTTCTCTTTTAAAGGCGTCTCTAGGTGACTTATCCTTGTCTCTCTGACATTCTCGTCATCACCTAAATTTATGGCTTCTATTTCGTCCATAGTTGGTTTCTACTCATTCTCTAATTGTTCCACTTCTTCTGCGAGGCCCTCGGGTAGCATTGTGGTCTCATTGTATTCCTTGTACTCCTCTTCCTCTATGCTACCCAACTCATTCGTTTAGCAACATGTCATGACATTTAATACTGCTTTATTGTTTTTATTACTGAAAATTCAAGGAAAAATATGTCAGTATAAAACATGCATGCAAAAATAGATGAATAAAATAGTTTTGATAAACCGAGGCTTTCATTAATAATCAGAAATACAAACCGTTGTCCTGGCTTGGGTCAAGCCATTTCCTTTTTTCGAAAACATTATGAGGTATGTAAGTGATAAAAGGGTGAGCAATCGGGCCTCGATCCGATTCTCCGTATTTTCAAAATAAATTCATTTTTCTCACTCGAAGAGCCGTAGCGGGTAGAGGTCCGGTTGATGTGACTACTCGCCTGGTTTTGCCTCTCTGATAGTGGGCGCTTCAGCACATTCTTCTAAAATCACGAAGCAATCTTCTTCTTGGGATAACATCCTTATTCCTTCTTCAATGTCAGCATCTCCAGGCATAGGCATTCTGTAGGGAAATGACTGGTATAGGTTTGGAATGGGTTTGCAAAGATCCGCAACCTCTTGTTTCTTCTTGATAGTATCTCTTCTTCTGTTGGGATGTAATCAAGCCCATAGTGGAAATTGTTTGGAGAATGGGAATTGGCTCGGTGATGCCTTGCAAATTCTTTCCCAGACCGTTCCCGAGTTCAACCTCGTTCAGGATCATAGTAGAAGCAATCATTTTGTGAACTACCGGCATAGGAGCTTCCAGGGAATCTATCTTGTGGGCAGCTCTACTAACTCCATGACATGAAAATTTGTTCCTTTAGGTGCAGCTTCAATGACGGGCACAGAGTTGTCGGGGTAATTGTGCATCTTTGGCTTCTCCATGGATCACCATGATATGCTCAAATTACATCTTTCAATTTGAGTCACCATGATACGCTCAAATTACACCTTTTAATAGCGTAAAGCGGATGTTGTCAAATATTTTAACCCAACAAGGTTGGGGTCGAATCCCACAGAGAATATTGATGAGTCGTGGATTTTAGGGCTTTTTACATCCACTACTTGTACTTTTTGAGTAGGCTTTTCAAGTGTTTGTTCATGTTTTCGTGTGTTTTCATGTGTTTTCAGGTTTTTTAAGTCAAGGACAAAAGAGGGACAAATTGGAACAAAAAGAGAAAAAAGAACATGAAGTTGTGACAAATATGCGGCACCGCAAATTGAGTTTGCGGCTGCATCTTTTTCCCAGAGAAGTGACAGTGAGCTGAGAAAAGAGCATCAACTTGCGATGAGAATGCGGCACCGCAACTTCGGAGTTGCGGTCGCATCTTGGAGGCCCGAACTCCCAGTAAGCCCAGCTATATGCCTGGACTTGTAAAGCAGATGTGGCACCGCAAACTAAAGTTGCGGCCGCATCTTCAGAAGGAACAAGAAGATTTGCTGAGTGTTCTGCGATCGCAAACTCAAATTGTGATTGAAAATTTGGATCGCAAGTCGTGAATTTGTCCGAAATTTGACTTTTTGTTCTCCATCTATAAATACTTCTACCTAGTGCTCTGTGCACATTATTGAATGTTCCTCACCTTTCAATTTTAGTTGTCTTTAAGCACTAAAGAAAGCATTGAATACTGTTGTTGGGTGAAGCTTTTAGAGAAGATTTTTCACTTTTTGTCATCTTCTTCTTTAACATTATTGTAAGCTTCAGTGGATATTCTCTTTGCTACTACTTTTCATTTAATGAGTATGAGTAGCTAAACCATTTAGCTAAGGTTGTGGGACCAAATGAGTTAGTTATGTGATTGGATTTTTGCATTCAACTCCCATTTATGTGTTATGATGCTTTTCTATTTACTCATTGTTCTTTAATGCCATTTAATGGTGTACAACATTACTTGTTCCTATTTACTTTTCCTTTGCTTGAGAAATAAAGGGGAAGTTAGGAAAAGAGTAAATACCAAGAATTTGAGGCTTCTAAACCTCATCTAATGACTTGAGCTAGAGATAAGAAAGTTACTTGAAATGAAATGGGTGAGGTCCCAAATTAGACCAATGGAATTCTGTCTACTATATTTAAAACTAATAAATAAATGCTTCTGAATTGATCTCATCTTTTAAGAATTTTAATTTTTCTTTGTTGATTAATAACCATATCATTAAAAAAAATGCGCTTTATAGCAATGTTACATAAACATTTCAACCTCGAATTTTCAATTATGAAAAAAAATTAGAGAGTCCATGAGTTCAAGAACCATGACAAAAAATTTATCTCTCTAAATAGAAATCAAAATTGAATTATAGGAAAGAAAGAATAAAAACAAAAACAAAAAAAAAAGGAAGAAAAAAACAAGACATCCCTCTTTTTTGCTTTTGCAATTAGATTCTTTTCTTTCTATTTCGATTTAATTTATTTCATTCCTATTCTCCTTTCTCTGAAAAAAGGCCTTTAAACAAAGTAAAAGATTACTTTGTTCTTGAAAGCAAAAATGAGTGGATGGTTAGGAAGACCAAGCTACACAAAGGATGTCACGACCCAACCGGAGGGCCATGACGAGCACCTGGTGCTAACCCAACCAGACACCTCTTACCGTACATTCACATTTATATCTAGGTGAGCCACATAGCTTAGTCATAATTTCTATCCATCATTGATGCTAATCTCATCGAGCAACAACACATTTATATCATCATCGGCACAATGCCCATATCCATGTACACTAGCCGACGAGGCTATAAAAATAATATACAAAATATAAGCCGACAAGGCTACAAGACATCTAACTATACACAACAATCTACGAGCCTCTAAGAAGAGTATGTCACATTAGATAACCTTGCCCATAGATATGTACACAAAAGAATAATACCAAAAACTATAGCTCCGGATGAATGGAGCTCCTCTAGTAGTGCCTGAATAAGAAGTCTATGGATCAAGCTTGTCTCCCTGTCCACCTGCGAGCATGACGCAGCGTCCACAAATAAAAGGACATCAGTACGAATAATGTACTGAGTATGTAAAGCATAATCAACATCAAAATAGGAGCATAAGAGAGAGCATAAGAAATAGCATAAGATGGGAAAATTGGGAGATAGTACAGCCATCATCATAATTACTTAGTTGTCTTTCATAGGGACCTTTCATTTCTAATGCGTGCTTGTGTACATACACATATACATATACATATATCCATATGCGTATCCATATTCGTATCCGTATTCATATACATATTCATATCCATAGCATACCCGACCATAAAGGTTCGGTGGTTTCACATACTCGGCCATGACTAGGCTCGGTGTCATACATACCTGGCCCTACCAAGGCTCAGTGTTATCCGTACCCAACTGCAGTGGTGTGCGCGCAATAAATATCATACCCGGCCATATAAGCGCGGTGGTACATAATAGTCATGCATAGACACATATACATAAGAGCTCGTAAGTATCATCAACATCACTACCATCATCGTTTTCGTTATGTCTATCCTTGAAGGATCAACTATATATAGGGGATGCAATAGAATCGTGAACGTATCGAGGATCATAAGCTTTTGTAATCTTAGAGATAGAGTCATTTGGAAGGCATTATGGAATTCATGAAAGGATACATATAGCAAGGGAACATGCCTTAATGAAAGAAGGGTTAGCCTTATATACCTCTTCGTCTTCTTAACTATTTAACATTCACTGTTATACCCCATTTAAACGGGTTAAACTAGGTACAACATATTGGAGATTCCTATTTTTGCTTTATTTTAGGAGTCGCCACCTAATTGATTTTAAGGTGAATTAGGGCACCTAATTTATTAACTAAGGTAAAACTAAACCTCCATTAATGGTCTACTTAAATTTAATTCTAGGTAAGGGTTCTAGATTATCCTAAAGGGAAGGGGTTAGGCATCCTTTAGAATCCGTAACTACGGTTATCCGGCCAAACTTAGGTTAATTAATTAAGATTAACTACAGCGTTTAAATTTTAAGGAAATAGCTTACAAATATTACCAAATTCAAAGGAAAATAATATTAGCTAAAATAAAACTTAAAGAAAATAATAATTTATGAAAAAAGAGTTTTAAAGGCTAATAGGACTTATAAAGGTTATTAAGATTTTAAGGGAAGAATATAACGATGCCATTTAAATAACATTTCATAAATATTGCTAGGGCTTTAAAAATGTTATTTAGAATAAAACTTGTACCAAATATATTAATCTTGCATAAAGGAAATTTCAAATGCCATTTAAAATAAAACTCATAAATATTGCTAAGGTTTTGGATAATAATGCTATTTAAACTACAGTTTGCCAAAATGCAAGGGCTTGCGCATGAATAGAAACCTTTTAAAAGAAAGCTTAGCAAGTTTAAAATTTGAAATAAAATTATGTTATATGAATATAGTAACGTAGAAAATCTAGACTCATTAAATAAATGCCAAAAGGGGTGATGACTTTATTTAGTTGTATTCAGCTAAATGCGTATAGTTTGTTAAATCTTGATGAAATTATTTTTAAAAGTTCTTGAACTTATATTTGTATATAAATAGCCTTTGAAATCTTAAAAAAAAAATGGTTCCATTAACTCATACGTATATAGTTTCACTACTTGCAAATTAATTATACTAAATGAATAAAATATTAAATGCTATAACTAGTCTTGACAAATACTAAATGCTATACTAATTATAAATGCTATAATTAATATTATTTTCCTACCCATTACTAAGACTAAGTCCCACTAATTTACTAAAACTCATCTAAGCTATCAAAACCAAAATAAAGGGTTAGTCAAGTAATACAAATTAAATGCATGAACAAACAAAGTAGAGATGTAGATAAAATTAAATGAGCTCAGCCCATTTTGGGCTGGTCAGATCGCTGTTGGGCTTCAGCCCAGCAATTCCTTGTATTGCTGTGGACTATTGCTGCTATGTGGGCCTTGGCCCAGAAAATTGCTCTGCTGCTACTGTTAGGCTTCGGCCCAATCGATTTTCATTTCTATTTTTGCTGCGGACTGGCTGGACACGAGAATATTATGTTGGGCTTTTAGCCCAACGCCAAATGCGGAAGAGAACGAGTCCTCGGACTCGTATGCGATTATCATGCAAAGGAACGAAAGAAAAGGATTAGTATCTATTAATATGAATATGATTAATAAGTAGAACTTAATGAAGATTCCCATACATACCAATCTATACACTTAATGAACAGATAAAAAGGGACTGACTTTATGCAAACACAAGAAGACAACACCGTACATGAAAACCATGGTAAGTAAATTTTCATACATGGCAGGGGAATGCCAAATCACATTAAGGAAAAGCAACCTCAACCAATTGAAATTTCGTTCCTTCAAAATACAGAGACCATGAAAGGGACAGAACTAAGTTTAATACTTGTATCTATTTAAAGAAAACATATTATGAGATCTTTAGATAATAAATCCCAATAGCAAATTAACAACACAGGCCACAGAACCATTAAAAGGAGTATTCAAAGGTTTTGATCAGTTAAATAACTCAAGTTACATGTTTTTGACCTCTATGGGCACAACTTTAGATCCAAACAGATTTATACCAACTAGTATGCAATTCATCATCATGGGTTTAACATACAACAAAACTTAAATTTTCTAAACACCATTTCGGGGTAATAACTCCATTAACTAGCAATCGGACATACACACGACTTTATACTACCAAATACCAAAAAAAACTACTTACAAATCCCATAGAGAACAGGTAAACCAATCAAACGAGCTACATAAACATTTTCAGCAATTCTGACTAAACAAAATACCTAAGCCAGCGCAATATGATCAAACTAATCACTTACATAAGTAAACAAATTCCTGATGGACAGTATGCTAATGAGGGAATTGAAACAATATGTCCTTCTACATTTTGCATGAACTCACATAAATCCAAACAGGGTCATACACAGACTGATGTTCACTCCTTAGATTAACTAATCATGCAGCCAGATTCAAGTGATTTAGAACCAAACATATCCTTAATAATAATTTAAAGCTAACAACATCTAACCCATGCCATATAGTAACTGAACTAAACAACCACTTATAAACATGCTTAACCATAAAACATATTAACCTAACAAATAATCAACTGCAGATAACTAAAGAAGCCGAATAATTAAAAGACGCAAAATAAGGGAAAGAGGATTTACTGACCTTCTTCGGGTGCAGCGAAGTGGGGCGAAGGTCTCGATATCTACTCGAACGCTATCAAATCCAAGCTTGCGATGCTCGGATTCGAACAATACCACGGTGAATAAAAAAAAAACAGAAGATGATGTAGAATTTTGACTCGATAACAAGAAATATTTCGACTACTGAAAACTAAAACTTTCAAAGAACTTTGAGCGGCTAAAAGAAAAAAACTCTTTTCTTAGGGGATTTGTGCAATTCGCCCACTTTAATTTCTAGGGAATTTCTGTCACCAAAAAAAGACCCCTCTTTCAGATTAGGAAGCGAATATTTATAGGGAGTTTCTAGGGTTTGTCTCGGATTCTTGATTTTTGGGCGGGATTTTAAGTCAACAACGTTCAAATCAAAACGTTCAGATTTCAGATCTTGAATCAGAAAACAGAAGAAGAAGACAACACTCATAAAAACTTTTGTACCCGAAAATACAAGAGCTGATAAAGGAGGTGGATTTCAACTCACAAAGGACCAAAACCCATTAAACTCGTTTCAGATCAAAAACAGAAAAAGCGAGAAGACGACGGATTTACCTTCGTTGGAATCTGATGAGGAAAGAGACAAGCATTAATGATTTTTCCCTAAATGGCTACGCAAGATCTGGGGAAGGCGAAAGGGGACTGTCGATTTGCCATTTTTGCCGAGAAAGCAGAGAAGAGAGAGAGAGAGAAGCGTGGGAGAGAGAGGGAGGAGGAGAGAGGAAGAAGAAAGAGAAAGAGGGGGGTGGGCGGCTGAAGAATAGAAGTGAACCCTAGTGGTTCACTAATGTTGATTGAAGCAGGCCGAGTCGGGTTTCCGGGTTTTGGGCTGAGTTTAATGGGTTGGTGGACTGGATTAGTCCGAAAATGTTTATGGGCTGGCTGATTTGGGTATTGAAATGTGGGTTGGGTAATGCATTGGTCTCATACGGATTGGGCCATTAAAATATGGACTGGATGAAAGGAATAATTTGGGCTTCTGAATTTAAGTAAAAGACCTATTGTAATTAATTACATAATAACAGTGCCCAAATATTATTTAATATAAAAGTAGGTAATTATTAATGCCCGGATAAAATTATATTGCGTCGTAATAGCCATGCAATAATATTTTGAAAGTCAATATTAAATATACGCTATTATTTAATAATATTTTGAAAGTAAAAATCGAAATGATTAATATTAAATATAGGAAAACGCTATTATTTAATTGGGTCCGACCCCCCCGGACTAATAAATGACGTGGACAAAAAAATGCGTGTGCATAGGACCCGTCTCTATTTGCCATGTTGAATTAAAAATCTTTATGTGCTCACTTTTTGTCCATATGATTAATACACAAAAATAATAGGATAATTACAATAATAATAATAATAATAAAAACGATAACAAATAATAATAATAATATAATAATAATAATAATAATAATAATAATAATAATAATAATAATAATAGTAACAATAAGGATAAGAATAATAAAAATAACGACAGCTAGTGACTGCAATGGAATAATGAAACGCCGGTAAAAAATCCAATAATTATAGTAAAAATATAAATAATCATTTCTTAAATTGCCAAAAATACTATAAATGTAAATAAATATCATGGAAGGCGGGACAAAATTGGGTGTCAACATTCACCGTTGAAGCTTGAATAATCTACATTTAGAAGGATTCATACCATGGTTAAGTCTTAATGATAATCTTAAATTCAAACTAGAATAATTTATGGTCTAATGAAAATTGGGCAGCATTTCCCCTATTTCGTCAACTTCCACCATATTACAAAACAACTCTCAAACATCCGTAATACACTCACAATCATAATCAAGCAATCACATTTCATTAAGCCTTCAAAATTCATCCTTATGTTCAACTTATACCAACAACTTCACACCCATCATAGCACATTTTCATATAATGCTTCTTCATCACCACTATTACCTTCCATAACATGATTATATCCATATCATACTAAGAATCATGACTCAATTTAGTTTACTACTCATAAACATCATAAAAGCTACATTTAGACTTCATTTTCTACTTTCTTCTTCAACCCAAGTTTTGCTACAACCAAACATTCTCATTAACATGAAATAAGCATGGAAACTAACCTTTTGACCCCATAGCAGCAAGCTTTGGAGCAGCTACTAACTTGTGCACAAACCCTAGCTATAATGCCCAAGTTTTCTTGAAATCTACCAACCCTAAGAAACCTTCTAACACATGAACACTTGGTTCTTGCTATTTAATCTTTGTAATCTCTTGGGTTTGGGTAAAATATGTTGGGAGAAAGGTTTTGGAGCTTTGGAGAGTTTTGATGAAATGTGGGAAATGAAAAATGAGTAAGGGTCGTTCCCCTTTTAAAATAAAAATATAACCCGACCCGATTATACAGCCAATTTTACGGGCCATATAATTTATATGGTCCGTATAATTGGACCGTATAATCCCACCAGGGATCACCCTTCTCTGCATAAAACCTACGGACCATTATACTGGCCGTATAATTTATATGGTCTGTACAAATGGCCGTACAACTGGAGAATTACGATTTTCGTTTTCGTCGACTCGTTTGACTTGTAATCCTCGTGGAACCTTCTTGACACTTATATAACACTTCATTAACCATAAAATAGTCCCTATAGCAGCCCCTCAAGATATTTCTAAATAATCATTAGCTCAATTATAGCGGAGACCTTTCCGAACACAACTTGCATTTCATTTCTTTCAACAACTTAGGCTCAGATATTCATACGACTTCGAAAACTTATGATATGCACTCTAAGCTATCTAATACCTTCCTTAACCTCGTAAGGGTTTCGTAGTCACCTCAAGCTCACATTATCCTATCCACAAGGCGATACAAATCCAAAAAATTTCGAGGTGTAACATTATTCCCCCCTTAAGAACATTCGTCCTTGAATGTTAGGCTCTTGGGGATTTTACAAAAATTTCGCCAGAGTTTCTCCTATAATATAGCACTACCATCCTGCACAGCAATCCAAAATACATCGTCTCACAGGGCTACAACAACAACAACAATAACTATGGCCACACACGACTAAGAAAACATCAAGGAAAACACTACGTACCTGAGGATAATGGCGTCTCTGCCTGAGTCTCCTCTGAAGGTGAAAATAAATGTGGGTACCAGAATTTCATGTCTTCTTCGGCTTCCCAAGTCATTTCCTCTTTATTTTTATTCTTCCATAAAACTTTAACTGAAGCTACCTCTATTGTCCTGAGCTTCCGTACTTGCCTATCTAAAATGGCAATGGGGACTTCTTCATAAGACAATTGCTTAGTAACTTGGACATCATCTATTGATACTATTCTAGACGGATCTCCAATGAACTTACGAAGCATCGATACATGGAAAACTGGGTGGACTGACTCCAAATCAGGAGGTAGATCTAATTCGTAAGCCACTTTGCGTACCTTGCGTACAATATCATAAGGTCCAATGTACTGGGGACTAAGCTTTCCCTTTTTGCCAAATCTCATAACGCCCTTCATTGGCGACACCTTTAAAAATATCCAATCTTTCACTTGGAACTCTAAGTCCCTTCGATGATTATCCGCATAGGACTTTTGACGACTCTGAGCTGTTAATAATCCATCCTGTATGAGCTTAACTTTCTCTACAGCTTGCTGGACCAAGTCTGGCCCTATCAATTTGGTCTCTCCCACTTCAAACCACCCAATTAGGGATCTGCACTTTCGCCCATATAAAGCCTCATACGGGGCCATTTGGATGCTAAAATGATAGCTATTGTTATAAGCGAACTCAATAAATGGTAAATGATCATCCCACAAAATCCAATATACATGCCCGTAGCCTATCCTCCAGAGTCTGAATGGTACCTTCAGCTTGTCCATCAGTCTGTGGGTGAAATGCCGTGCTAAGACTCACCTGAGTCCCCAAACCTTCTTGGAAAGATTTTCAAAAATTGGCTGTAAACTGAGTCCCTCTATCGAAGATAATAGATACTGGAACATCGTGAAGCCGCACTATCTCCTTAAAATAAAGCTTAGCATAATCTTCTGCTACATATGTAGTTCTGACCGGTAAGAAATAGGTTGACTTCGTGAGTCTATCCACAATCACCCATATAGAATCATACTTACATCGAGAACAGGGTAAGTCTGTAATGAAGTCCATGTTAATTACTTCCCATTTCCAAGTTGGAATTTCTATAGCTTGCAACAATCCACCTGGTTTTTGGTGCTTAATTTTCACTTGCTGACAGTTGGGACATTGAGCTACGTATCCAGCTATATCTTTCTTCATCCCATTCCACCAATATATAGATTTAAGATCATGATATATTTTCGTTGCTCCGGGGTGAACAGAATAACGAGAACAATGGGCTTCTTTCAATATTTGGCTGTGTAGTCCTGCAACATCAGAAACACATAACCGGCCTCAGCATCGGTGAACCCCATCTCCAGAAATCTCAAATGATGACTTCTCCTTCTAAGGGAGCGTATTTCTGTAATGAATTAGCACGGGATCTTCGTATTGTCGCTCTTTCAATTTCACTACTGGCGACGAGACTGCTGAATTCTGAATGACATCTCCCATTCTACCTGAGTCCACTGCTTGAACTGCTAGGCTAGCTAATTGATGGAGCTCACGAGCTAGCTCTCTTTTCTCTGGATGAACATCACATACACTTTCCATGGATCTACGACTAAGAGCAGCAGCCACAACATTCACTTTTCCGGGATGATACAGGATGTCAACATCATAGTCTTTCAATAATTCCAACCATCTCCATTGCGGTATATTTAATTCTTTTTGCTTGAAGATATACTGAAGGCTCTTATGATCTGTATAAATATCAACGTGGACACCATACAAATAATGTCTCCACATCTTCAATGCATGAATCACGACAGCCAATTCAAGATCATGGGTTGGATAATTTGCTCATGTTTCCGTAGCTGCCTTGACGCATACGCAATCACTTTTCCATGTTGCATCAACACACAGACTAGCCCAATGCCTGAACCATCACAGTATACAACATAACCTTTCGATCCTTCTAGAAGTGTCAGGACTGGGGCAGAGGTCAATCTATCCTTTAGCTCTTGGAAACTACGTTCACAAGACTCGCCATCGAAACTTAGCCGATTTCGGGCCGCCTTCGTGAGCGGTGCGTAAAATAGAAGAGAAGCCTTCTATAAATCTCCTGTAATAACCTGCTAAGCCCAAAAAACTACGAACTTTCGTAGGACTTGTGGGCCTTGTCCAAGTCTTCACAGCCTCAATCTTTTGAGTATCTACCCGAATACCATCGGCTGAAATAACATGCCCCAAGAAGGTCACTGAGTTCAACCAAAACTCACACTTAGATAATTTGGCAAATAACTCTCGAGTTTGTAGAACTCATCCGCATGCTCTTCCTCGGACCTAGAATACACCACGATATCGTCAATGAATACAATCACAAATAAATCTAGGAAGGTCCTGAACACATTGTTCATCAAATTCATAAATACTGCCGGTGCATTAGTTAGCCCAAATGACATTACCCAGAACTCGAAATGACCGTATTTGGTTCTGAAGACTGTCTTGGGAATATATTTCTCCCTAACTCACACTTGATGATACCCGGACCTTAAATCTATCTTTGAAAACCATTTGGCGCTTTGTAATTGGTCAAATAAATCATCAACCCTCGGAAGAGGATATTTATTCTTAATCGTCACTTTATAACTGCCGATAGTCAATGCACATTCGCAAGGAGCTATCTTTTCTTCGCACAAACAACACGGGTGCTCCCCACGGGGAAGAACTAGGCCTAATAAAGCCTTTCTCAAGCAAATCCTTCAATTGCTCCTTCAATTCTTTCAACTCTGCGGGAGCCATTCTGTAGGAAAGAATAGATATGGGTTTTGTATCCGGTAGCACATCTATAGCAAAGTCAATCTCCCGCTCTGGAGGGAGGCCTGGAAGCTCTTGCGGGAATACATACGGGAATTCATTCACCACGGGGACAGACTGAATAGTTGGCGTTTTAGCTTCTACATCTTGAACTCGAACTAGATGATAAATACAATCTTTTTTGATCATTTTCCTTGCCTTTAGATAGAAAATAAACCTACCTTTTGGTGACGCAGTATTTCCTTTCCATTCTAAAACGGGTTCTCCCGAAAACTGGAAGCAAACCATTTTCATTCTACAATCAACATTGGCATAGCATGAAGCCAACCAATCCATACCCATGATAACATCAGAATCCACCATTTTTAACTCATGTAAGTCAACCATAGTACGATGTTCACAAATCACAACTACACAATTTCTATATACTCGACTAGCTATTACCGGTTCGCCAACGGGTGTAGATACCTCAAAAGGTTTGATCGACTTCGGTTTGACTCCAAATCGACCCGCAATATATGGAGTAACATATGACAATGTGGAACCTGGATCTATCAAAGCATATACATAAAGAGAAAATACCGATAATATACCTGTGACAACATCAGGAGAAGACTCAAGATCTTGCCGTCCAGCCAAAGCATAAATATAGTGCTGAGGACCGCTAGAACTAGGGTTCTCCCCCTGCCTCTACCATGGCTAACTGGCGCATGTGACCCTGGCCCCATAGGGCATATAGATGTGAAGACCCGGCTGCCGACCCTGAGGACTGGGCCCTACCCCTGCTACCAACCGAAGGGCAATCACGCATAATATAGCCTAGCCGACCGCATGCATAGCAAACCTCCGAACCTAGTCGACACTGGCCCCAATGTAACTTCTCACACTGGGAACATCATGGCACGGGTGGCCTCGCCTGACCCGAATCACTCCTGAACTGAGAACCTGAAGCCCTGAAACTCTGACCCGGCCCGAAATGAGTAAATCTATCAAATCTCTAGCCTGTAAATGTCACGACCCAAACCAACGGGCCATGACTAGTGCCCGATTTGGACACTCGTATACGAACCTATTAGATATAGTCAGACTGATACTAAGGACAATGTGGAAATCTGTAAAAGCATGCTTTAGACTCATAATGCCACATATCATAGTGAACCTGTCTCCTGAGGAGTCACAGTTAACCATACATAACAAAATATGCAAGTCGACAAGGCTGCCACTGTACGCGGGTTATCCAAATCTTCTTTTAGGAGGGCTTCCTCCCTTTCCAAGGTGATTATATCTGCTTGGCCGTGCCTTTAGTTCCTCGATTGCTTCTCAAGAACTGGGAATCCCCTAACATTGTTACCGAACCTGATTATTCTTCCTCACTTCCCCTTCCTCTTCGTGATTACTTCCCTTCAATCCTACTTACCAGTATTTGTTCTCCTAATTCTGTACGTTCATTTCCTGTCCGTGCTATCATAACTTATTCCTTTCACACACCTACTCCCAAATTTTATCCAAATAGTCCCTTGCTTTGCCCGTTATCTCTCTTAGAAGCTTCACTCACCCTCATTTCTCACTTCTCTCTTCTTTTCTCAAGACATTCTAATCTCTTCTCCTCCTATATATACTCGCTTTCTTCCTTTCCCCAATGTTACTACATTAGGACCTTTCAACTCTAACCTGCAGTAAGAATAACACTAACTTACCTTGTAATATTCGTACCATTTTTACCACTTAAACTTCGTTACCTTATTTGATTAATGCCTTCCATATACTGCAACGTCGGTTGCTGGGATACACATACCCGTTGGTACAAGCACATATGAGATATCATACGCAGACGCATATATTTTCTAACGCCTTGCTCACAAGTACATCCGAATACTTTTCAAACCTATCCTAATCCTAAAACTGTGATGCGCCTTCCTTCTCTTTGCCGATCTACTCCGCCTAATTCTTTACGATCTTTTAGAGTTTCCAACCACTCCGCATACTCCATTTTCCCTTAGGCTACTCTAGCTTCTCATTTGTCTCTTATGTCTGAATTTATAGAACTTTTAGTACGCTTCCCAGGGGGTCACCCATCCTAGTATTTCTCTTACCCCAGCACGCTTAACCTTGAAACTCTGATAAATCCGGTGTGTTAGTGCTGATATAATTGCACCCAACTTACTACATGACCTTCATCACCTAATCTCGAGCAAATTGAGGTCTTAACAGATTCCAAAACATTTTCGTAATGCATCTCCCTCCGAATTAGAAGAGATCTCTTATGCTTCTGACTACACAATTACTACCTTGGCCTTCTCAATCCTCAATATCCAACTTTCACCTGTATGTATGACTACTTTCCATCCTAGATTTCAAAATCCCCCATGGCAACGAAAACACCTTGGTTGCCGTTACTTATAAATACTTGGTTGTCGATCCCTTTTGATTTCCGCTCGCTGCTATTAGGTAATAATCTACAGCAAATGCACATACATAGGAAATTCCAATAAAGTCTCATATACCTGTAGTCGACCAGTCTCTAGTCTGATCTGGTGATCTATAAGGTAAAGTGTGCTCTTCATCATTGTCTACCCACCATCTGCTTATTTGGCCTACATCATCTCTCTTCTTTGAGTTTGAGGGGTTTGGATAATTGGGCAACTCCTGGTTTATCGACGGCCAGGATAGGAGGCTGGAGTAATCCGTAACACTTACCGGGGAAGCTGGTCTGACGTAGTGCTCTACCATAGGAGCAGCTGGGACAAGCTTGGGGATCTCCTCCTCCGGTGTCCCAGACGAATACTCAGACGGATCTGTGTCATAATTGTCCCCTGGGGGTTCCTCCTTTCTGGATGTCAAAAACTCTAGAGGAATCGTTGCTGGGTCCTCCGAGGGATCAGTCTCAATGGAATAACTGAGGCTCCTCCCCGCTTCGGTCCCGAGCTCGGGGTGCTGGATCTACTCTGGGGGCCTTCTTAGCACCCCCACTACCCGAGGTTGATCTCTTCATCTTCCGTCAGTCTGCACCTACCTACAGGAAAAAGAGGTCAGAAGCGATCTTTCCTAGACTCTGGCTCTATCGCACGATCTAAGACAGAAGGAAAGGTCAATGATTCCTAAATGCCCTGCAGCCTCCTGTTTATAAGTGTGGCCGGCTTTACACCGATAAACAGGGCTCTACTGGACACGGTCTGTAGACTATCCCTAGGATGAACTACTCTGATACCACTTTTGTCACGACCCAAATCGATGGGCCATGACTAGTGCCCGATTTGGACACTCGTATACGAACCTATTAGATATAGTCAGACTGATACTAAGGACAATGTGAAAATTTGTAAAAGCATGCTTTAGACTCATAATGCCATATATCATAGTGAACCTGTCTCCTGAGGAGTCACAGTTAACCATACATAACAAAATATGCAAGTCGACAAGGCTGCCACTGTACGCGGGATTATCCAAAACGATCTACATCTGTATAGCTGGCCAAAATGATATGCACAACCCACATATGTCTACAGACCTCTAAGGGTATAACGACGTCTATGTAAAAAGATCTGTACCAAAATGACTCAAGCTCCGGAACGATGGAGCTCTCCAAGCAAACCGAGTAGCAAATCCTAAGCCGGGAGGATAACCAAACTGAGTATCTGTACTCGCGGGCATGAAACGCAGCCCCCGAAGAAAGGGGGTCAGTACGGAAAATGTACCAAGTATTTAAAGCATGAAGTACTATAAAGAAGATCATGACTGAGTAAAAGAAGACAGCAGACAAGTATGATGATCAAAGATACCAATGCACCTGTTCCTTATGAGATGAGAGTCATGCATATCTACATAATATACCGTACCCGGCCCTCTAGTGAGGGACTCGGTAAAATAATCATATATATACCGTACCCGGCCCTCTAGCGAGGGACTCGGTGAAATAATCATATATACCGTACCCGGCCCATTATGGGACTCGGTGAAATATAATACGTACCCGTCCCTCTAGTGAGGGACTCGATGAAATAATCATATACCGTACCCGGCCCATTATGGGACTCGGTGAAATATATAATATACATACCCGGCCCTCTAGTGAGGGACTCGGTGAACAATGCAATGAAATTGTGCACGATACGTACCCGGCTCGGGACTCGGTGAAGTGATACATTATCGATATGCACGAATAGAGTATTAGGAGCAATCATGTACAAACTGAATCATCATTTAAGACTCGATAGAATAATTAGAATGAACCAACACTTGAGAATTCAAGACAACCGTCATGTCAAGTACCACAGAGAACTAGAGTTCATTGGAGTCACGTATGCTCATCGTTCGCTCGTTTTATGTAATTCATGCCAAAAAGAAAGAAGGGACAACTTTACATACACCTTGGAGCCTTTAGAAGTAGAGTCATCATCAATGAATAAAATTGAGAAAATATAGAAATAGCTCCACATTCTAATATTCGCTTTGAAATCATAAACTTGAGTTCTTAAAACACAAAATCATCATTATCGTTGTCACCATCATAAAATCATTCTTATCCTCGACATCATGAGAAGCTTTAAGAACCATGGACTTTTAGATTTTGAAAACAAGAAGGTTACGGAAACATTTATCAAATCATACCCTAGGAATCATGCCTTTGAAAGAAAGGGACGAGCCTTAACATACCTTTCGGTCACCTTAGTCGTTCAACGTTTATCCTTCCAAGCTCGTAAATTTACAGATAAACCATTCATACTATTATCAGGCTCAATGTCATACGCTCATCCTAAGCCTTCAAATTAATTCCGTTTAGAATCTACCGAAATTCGGGCAGCATCTCCCCGATTTATATGCCTGGCCTGAAATCACAATCCAACAACCAACAACAACAACAACAATACCAACATCACAACAATATTATCAACACCAATAGGCTCCACAAAACATCCCACACGATGTTTTCCAAATTTCTCAACTAACCATAACAATATCCACAATACCATAATCAAAGAATTATATTCAATTTAATCTCAAATTAATCCAAATCTCCTTTCAAATTCATTTCATAGTCATCATCTTCACTTTAATAATTTGCAACTTCTATACTATGATTCTCTTCTTTTATAGGACTTGCTAAACCTTCAAATTAACTTAATCATGAGAAATAGGATGGAGAACATATCTTACACTAAAAGAACTTCACCCCACTCAACTTCTTCCAAGACCAAATTTATCACAACATTAAGTGGAGATAAGAACAATCCTTCTCCACGACTTAGCTTGGGGCTTTGAAGTTTAATCCTCTTTTGTGATGGTATAGAATGTTTTGGAATGGTGGAGAGCCTTCAAGAATATTCTTGTAGAGGAGAGAGAAGTGTGGAAAATTCTAGAGAGGTGTGGAGAGGTTAGGGGAGTTCTAGAGGATTATGGAGTTGAAGAAAAATGACTAAAATGAAGTGTAGAGGCCCTTTTATAGGTGCCAAATTCGGATTGGGCCGGGTCAAAACATAAGTGGGCTTTTAAGTGGATTTTCCGGATTCCCGCCCAGGTTCGGGTTCCTCTGACTATCCATTTTAAAATGCCCATAACTCCCTGCTTCGATGTCATATTGACGAACGGTTTGTTGTGTTGGAAACTAGACTCGATGATATTCATTTTAGGCTTTTGAAACACCTTAAAACTCCTCATATACTCAGAGATATACCCCTCCAAAATTGACCCAAAATTCTGTCCAGAATTCTGCAAGCTTTTTTTCCAAATTTTCGACAAACTTATTTTCTTCGCTTTGCTTGGTCCCGGAATCTTCTAAAACTCTCCATACATGATATTTATCATTAATCATACTTGATAATGGTCATGTCCTTTGGTTCAAGGTTGTCCTTCCCGGTTACGACTTACGAGATCGTAATTCATCCTTTACTTCATTGTTACGAACTTCCCTTGGCTTGTACCTTCCAAAACTTCATGGAACGTCTCCGATACTCCATTAATATGGTGAAGTATGTGGAATTCGCATGCTCTGAGAATGAGAGTTGTAAGAGTAAACCGTGGAGGCGCACTAGTCATAGAATGGCCTGAATGCCTAGAAAACTGTTGTCTTTGCCCACCTCTAAACTCACTCGTCGGACCCGAAGTTCTAGCTCTCTTGCTATACCCTCTATCATGCTCGCACTCACTTTTTTTTTGTTGTTGGCTTTCCTCCAAATTCTGGGCATGGGCTTGAATGCGTGAAATGTCCATGTTGTCCTGAAGGAACGCAGTCAAGCACCTATCCATCAAATGTGGCCCTAGGCCTCTCACAAATCAGAGCACTCGATCACCCATATCCGCTACCATGGCCGGAGCATGCCTTGCCAAAGAATTGAAGCGGAGACTGTGTCACACCCCTATCAGGAGTATGACGGGCTACGACCCGTAGGCCGGGAATCACCTGACTTATCCGTTACTTTGAACATTCTAAACCATAACTCAAAGAACACCTGCACGCAGAAAAGGCCCAACATAGAAATATCCAATCATTCAGCACATATGTTCATATGCGGACCGACAAGGTCGCCACAACATAACGTATATCATAAAGCCGGCAAGGCTAACAGTAAAGTATCAAGAGCTCAAAATAAGGCCGACAAGGCCACCAAAATATTATACAACAATATGAACCGGTTGGGCTATAAAACATCTAACGGTACACACACATCTACGAGCCTCTACATAGAATACGATGATCATAAGGATAGTACCAAATAGTCTGCAGCTCCGAAGTAAGTGGAGTGCTTATGAGAATCCGTTGATAGAATACCTACAGGTCTGATCCATCTCCCTGCCTACCTGCGGGCATGAGCGCAGCGTCCATAAGAAGGGACGTCAGTACGAAAAATGTACTGAGTATGTAAGGCATGAATAACAACATAATACAGATATGGAAGGTAACATGGAATAAGAGAGATAACCTGTACATCTGGATGCCTCATAAGGCGGATGTCATGCATGTTCAGCTTTTAAAAAAAAAAAACTTTTTCTTACATACATATATATAATATCATCATCATAACGTACCCGGCCCTTTCGGGACTCAGCGTGTAACGTACCCGGCCTTTCGGGACTCGGTGTGTAACGTACCCGGCCCTTTCGGGACTCGGTGTGTAATACCAACTGATCAGTGGTTGCACAATAGGTGTCGTACCCGGCCGACTATAACGCGGCTCGGTGTACTAAAATACATACATACATACATACATACATACATACATATATATATATATATATACAAAGCATACTTGAGAGCCAAATAAAAGCTATAACTACTTTGGAGTGACGTAAGGTCGGTAAGCTCCGATTTTCATTATGGAATTGTCATCATCGCTATATCTCACCTTGAAGGAACAATTATTATAAGGTGAGATCAATAACAATGAATAAAATCGAGAAAATCATGAAACAATCTCAATAATCTCATAATAGTATTAATGTCATAAGCTTTGGAATTTCTAGAATTAAAATCATCATCATCATAATCATTATAGAAACATTCTCATATTTAACATCGTCATTCATATTGTAAAAAAATGTCCGTTGTTGTTGTCATAAAAGCTTATAGAATCATAAATCTTTGACTCAGAAAATAGGGACATTTTAGAAAATATTTATGAATTATCAAGAAAGAAGTCATGCCTTTGAATCATAAACTCTATGAATCATGAGTTTCTAGCTTTTGAGAATAAGAATATTCTTGAAAAACATTTATGGATTCACATAAAGGGATCATGGGACATTTGGAAAAACACCTATTGGATTCATAAGAAAGGAATCATGCCTTTAGAAGAAAGGGACTAGCCTTAACATACCTGAAAGATAACTTCTCGACTTTCAACTTACTTCCTGTCTTGAAATTCACTTAAGATCATTCATAGCCTCGTAATCTACATATACAATCATTCATACTATTTTTAGGCTCATCGTCATACGCTCGTCTTAAACCCTTAATTTAAATCCATTTAGAATCGCCAAAATTCGGGGCAAAGATCTCCCCGTTTATATGCCTAGCCCGAAATCACAATCCAATAACCAACAACAACAACAACAATACCAACATCACAACAACATTATCAACACCAGCAAGCTCCATAAAACATCTCACACGATGTTTTCCAAGTCTCTCAACTATCCAACTTATTATACGACTATGTAATAACTCTATCTCCGTAAATAAACTTTAATTAATATTAATAAAGAGAGATTCATACCTTATTCTTTCTAGAGAAGCAATATGTTCAATATTTACTTTGAATCCAAGCCAATTCCGCAGCAAGACAATACTATAATCACAACCGCACGTTACTCGGACCTCAATTAATACTCTGTCACTTGAAATTACTCAAAATCCTCACTTTTGTGATGTATATTTGCTCTCTTATGCTTGCTGATTTTTCTGGACTATTTGAGAGATTTTTATGACCAAAAAGAGGGGTTTTAACCCTTTTATAAGTGGGTAAAGTAGGTGGCACTGTAGCAGCATTGTAGCAGCACTGTCGCAGCGCTGTTTCTGCTCTATCAGCTGAATTTGTAACGTCCATAATTCTCTACTTCGATGTTGTATCGACGAGCGATTTATTGAGTTGCAAATTAGACTCGACGAACTTCATTTTAGGCTTTTGAAACTCCTTAAAGCTCCCCATATACCTAGAGATATACCCCTCCAAAGTTGACCCAAAATTCTGTCCTTAATTCTGCCAACTTATTCCAAATTTTCGACAAACTTATTTTCGTTGATTTGCTTGGTCCTGAAATCTTCCACAACTTCCCCTGCATGATATTTATCATTTATTATACTTGATAATGTCCATGTTCTTATGTTTCAAGATAGTCTTTTCCGATTACGACTTACGATATCGTAATTCATCCTTTACTTCATTGTTACGTACTTCCCATGACTTGTGCCTTCCAAAACATCATGGGACGTCTCTGATACTCCATTACTACGGTGATGTACATGGCATGCTCATGCTCTGAACGTGCGGGGTGTAACATTCTCCCCCCCTTCAAAAACATTCGTCCTTGAATGTTGAGGTAGAGTTCGCTCCAAGGTACATATCAATGTTCTTACCTATATTTGTCAATATTTACTTTACTTACTTATAGTCTTACTTTCTCATTTAAAACTGAACTTATCCGAATTATGCAGTTTATCCTTCTTCTTTTGTGGCCAAATTTACGCTCATACTCAAGGTCGTCCCTTTTCTTATTATCTGTCTGTCTACTAACTCTTTATGCTTTATCGTTCTCATTGTCTCTTTAGCCTTCATTGTTTACATTCTTGTATGCCCTTTCATCTCGTACTTACCACATACTTTTATCCAATTTTGATCCCATCTTCTTTTTATTCAGAAATTCTTGTTCTCTTCGATTCCACGTGTCTTTCTTATGTTTCATAGATGTCTCACGCCTTTGTCTTCTTGTTTACTTATTCTTATTCTTCCTCCCTTAAGATAACCTCAAGACTGGTCACATTTTAGCATCCTTTGCTTTCTATAGTAGTCGAATTAATCTTTGCGGTACTTTATCTTTCAACTAGTGTAACACAGAAATGTCTCGCTTAATTTCTCTTTCCTTCAATTGGACTTCTGGCACTTGGCTAACTAACGTCAATTCTTGTACTGATATTAAAAACATCTTAAACCTCCTCTTTAATGATTCCTTTCCTTCAATTTACTCTTAAAGTTTCTGATCCTTAGTTTGGCTAATAACTTAGGGGTGAATTCAGAAATTTATCGAAGAATAACCAAGATTTCTAGTCATGCAGCGAATTCGAATCTTTTCATTTTTTCCTTTGTCTGTAACCTTCATTCATCCCTTTTTCCAATAAGAGCCATCATGTTGCTTGTTCCACGAGGTCTCTTTGTCAGCCGCTTGTTCCAATCAAACGTGATATCCTTTGATCATTTCCTTTGGGGTTCTCCTTCTACTTTTAACGTTTGCCCGATTCTCACCTAATAAGTCTTTCCCATAGTTTGACGCAATTATCTGTCATTTCGGTTTATCAATCAAGCGGATCTCTTAACTCCTTAAATGTCCATCTCCTTTATTTATATCCTTGAATCCTTTTCCTGCGATCTTATCTTCATCTACTTCCATGACTTCACCTTCCGTTGACTTAGTCCCTCCTATTTCGCAGCCCTCTATTTCTCTCCTAGTAGGCAACTTTCTTATTTGGCTGTGGCACTTTTTCTTGCTTGCTTCTCTAGTGCTACTTTAGATTATGCTCTTAGTACTAATCAATTTTATATACATATCATTCCATCTCCTTTTTAATGCTTTTGTCGAACTCCTTAATTCCTTACAATGTCATCATGGTTCCACCTATGGTAGCGCCCAGATGGCTTGCAATAGCATTTCCTTGCCAATGACTTATTATTCTCATTAATTACTTTACCTCAGATTACTCATCCAATGCGTCAAAAATACCATAGCCAAGGTATCTGTATTCAAATGGGACTCCATTCGACCCATACAACAATCCTCAGCACCATTCCTTATACACTTGTATACAACATTTTCTTATCATCGTTGTTATCCCCTATCACAAGATTATACGTACAACAAACTAATGATCATATCTCAAGCTAATCCACTACTCAAAATACTTTCAAATCCATATTTAAATCTTTCCTCCAATTTCCTCTCTTCCAATCTTAACATCATTACAAAATAACTCATAAGCATGAGACTAAAATAAAATCTTACTTAATTACAACTTCCTTTAAATATGAGTGTGCTTCCCTCTTTAAGTCCTTGGCTCTCCTATACCAGCGGCTAATTAAGACTCAACTAGCTTTTATCCTTCTTCAAATATTTATTGTCGTCCCCACACCATTTTACTAGCCATTTCATCAGGACGATTATTTATATGGTCCTATGACATATACTCTTCACGATTTAATATAAACGGTGACTTATGATTTCACGACGCAGGAGATGTTTTCTAGTCTCGTAGTAACCGTTGTCATGCTATCCATAGGCATACTGTCTTCCTTTCTTTTAACGATCATTGAAATTCCTAAAATATTCCTCTTTTAAAACTCTCACCTCTTACAGTGCTACAATTTCTCTTTACTAATCCCAACTGTCCCTAATACTTATCCTTGGCCACTTGTATGCCTTCTCACTTCTTTTGTTACCTTTTTGGGGTGCATTTACTGCCTATTTAATTGTAACCAAAAATTTCTCTGGTACGAGTGATTCGAATCATAGCCCGGAACACAACGTATTGCATTGACAAAACTTATTTCTTTGATTTGCTAAACCTTCATTATCTTGTCATGCCTCCTTTCCCATGTCTGTCTCATAATATACTTGTATTTAGTCCATTTCCACTTTTCTTTACCACATCCTTGCTATATTAGTTCATCTCGAATTTTGACTCCTTTGAGTCAGTACATTTCTTTCTTCTGTACTTCGGAATATTCTAATTCATCTAAGAATGTTCTCATATACCAGTAACATTCGAGTATTGACCGTTTTGGTAGTCATTCGGCCGACCCTAGAGATCCTTCAACTCCTCTAGTCCATATAATGCTAGAGTTACTTTCATCGCATGATTTGACTTATTTCTCTTTTGCTAACTGGATTCTTGTATCAAGTCAAATGTCCACACATATTGGACACAACTCAAACCACTTCCTTCCTTCATTCCTAATAGTCCTCAGGTTAATGAATCAATGGTGACATCAGAATTCGTTCGGCTCCTTATAGAATGCCCGACTATACCATGCTCCTTCAGCCGTAAAATTTTTTTTTTCATAGCTATCCTTTCCCCAGTACCCTTGAGATTCCTCTTACCCTTGGTTCCTGATTCCGAGCTGAGTTTATACCGTACCAGTAAAAGTCTATACTCTTTCTCATTCATTCTCACAATTCATCCTTTCCTTAATTTAGCTCATAGTGTCCCATAGTTTCTTTTAACTAATTGTTTGTATCATAATCATACGTCATAACCCTTCTAATGTCCCGCCGATTCTTGTTCTCATCATGAAATTTTTTGTAAAAGACACCCTTTTCTTTCTTCCTTCATTCATTTCTTATTCCCTTTACGATACCATAGCTTGCTCGTATGTATGTCTATTCCTCGTATATTCATCCTGTTTCCTTTATAATCGCATCTCTATTCCAAGTCCACTCTCTTGTGCCATCACTGTCTACCTTCGGCCAACCTTACCAATTTATTAAGCTTCCTCTTATTAACGCCGATCACATAACTTCCTTTAATCAATTTATAACCGCACTTTCTCGTACTTCTGTCCTCAAGGTCCTCCTTGATTTCCTTTGCTCTTAAAGTGTTCTTTCCCATTTGCCACTTAATAATATCTACCTGGTAGTTTTGATGTGCCGTGAAATTATGGCACATTCGATACTTTTTGGCTATAAGTTTTACTTGTTTTTGAGCAAGTCTAGGTCATTTTGATATGTTTGTGACATGTTGTAGGTGTTTAACGTGATTCGAGAGCAAGTCGTGAAAATGGAGTGAAAAAGATGATATTTACGGTCCGTGAAAGCTGATCGTACATTGGACCACTGGAAGAGATTTCACGGAAGGCTTCCATTGATTCTACGGACCGTATAAAAAGTACGGTCCGTACATTGGTCCGTCGAGGACAATTTTGTCAGTCCAGTTTTGCACGGTTTTTGACTCTTATAAATACCTAATTTTAGGTTTCCTGTATTATTAGACATTACAGAATTCAGTTTTCTTTTCCCTTAGTATTAGCACTCATATTTTTGAAGTCTTTTGGAGATTACAAACAACTTAGAATTCAATTCTCTTCAATTCCAAACAATCAATTGTAAGCATTATGTTTTCTATTACTGCTTATTATTCTTCTCCTTTTATGAGTAGCTAATTTCCCTTACTAGGGTTGTGAACCCAAATTGATGGGTGCTCTGTGATTGGGTTGTGATTGATATACAAATAATGGATTGTTAGGATTTGTTTATTCTTCATTCTTCATTCATAATTAATGGTTGCAAACATTGATTAAAGCCATAAACCTTTATTTAATTGGAAGAATAAGTAGGGTTGGTAAGAATAAACATCAAGAACTCAAAGCTTTACACTTTGTTTAATAAATTCACTTAGGAATAAGAAGAATTTACTTGGCATGATTAATTGTTCTTCATAGTTACTTTCTTATATTTGGGAGAATCATAGAAAGAAATAATCTTTATTTATTGGAAGATATTAGAGATTCATCTAGAGATTAAGTGCATTCATATAATGTCAAGATCAATACCCATGATCATACACTCTATCTAACGGGGACACAACCTTAGTTTCCTTTATCATAAATTCACAACCAAAACAATATTTAGCAGTCAGTTACTAAAAACCCAACTTGTTACCAAAATCATCGGATTAAGACATTAGACCTAAACATAGCAATCTACGAATTTAGTAACCTTTTCACACCCTATTCCCTGTGGGATTCGACCCCAACCTTGTTGGGTTACTATATTTGACAACGTCCGCGTTATACCATTAATAGGTGTAATTTGAGCGTATCAAGTTTGCTGAACATTCCACTATGAATACAAACCCATCTTGATCTCGTATATATATATATATATATATATATATATATATATATATATATATATATATATATATACACTTCTAGGGTGAAACTTTCCCGTACTCGTTAACTTCCTCTTCCATAGCAATATCTCTTTGTTATCTCTTACTAACCAATCTAATCTATAAATCGTAATACCGTATTTGAGCTCCTAATGTCAACTCTCTTTATGTTTCCAATAGGTCTCAATCCTCCGAAATATCGGATGCAACTCATTCCACTTTCTTTATTTACTAATCATTTTTTCCCTCGTGGTTTCTCCTTTAAAGTAAATTAAAATCACTCTAAAACTTCTCTTTGAAAGCGTCTCGTAGTTATCCCTTCAATTATGACTTACCAAACGGCTGATGGTCACATTTTCCCTTTACTCTTTCTCTATAGACATGCAAACAATTCAATTTGTAAAAATTTCGGCAGAGTTTCCTCTATAATTCATACTACCTCATTCCTGCACACAGCCCAGAAAACACATCCAATGCCCCACAGAGCAATCACCAATACCCATAATATCTTGCTCAAGTTCTTATATCAACGTCTATCCATATTAATAAAATAGGAAACATACCTTTCGAATGAACAACTTCAATTCTCAGCAATTTCCTTGTAGCGGCATAATCAACTGCTTATCCATGATCAAAACATTTGGGGTTAGAATCAGGGACATCATATCCTATGATTTAGCTCTATGGCACGATCTAAGATAAGAAAGAAAGGTCAATGGTTCCTAAATGCCCTGCAGCCTCTTGTTTATAAGTGTGGCGCGCTTCACACCCATAAACAAGACTCTACTGGACACGGCTCGTAGACATTCCCTAGGACGAACTGCTCTGATACCAATTTGTCACACCCCTATCAGGAGTATGACAGGCTCCGACCCGTAGGCCGGGAACCACCTGACTTATTCGTTACTTTGAACATTATAAACCATAACTCAAAGAACACTGCACGCAAAAAGGCCCAACATAGAAATATCCAATCATTCAAAGCACATATGTTCATATGCGGACCGACAAAAAGTATCAAGAGCCCAACATAAACAAGGCCACCAAAATATATACAACAATATGAACCGGTTGGGCTATAAAACATCTAATCGTACACACACATCTACTATCCTCTACATAGAATACGATGATCATAAGGACAATACCAAATGTTCATAAGTGGAGTGCTCGTGAGAATCCGGATAGAACAAGGTCGCACAACATAACGTATATCATGAAAAAGAGTATGCAATGAATAACAACATAATATAGATATGGAAAGTATGGAATAAAGAGAGCTCAAAATAAGGCGGACAAGGCCACCAAAATATTATACAACAATATGGGACACGGTGTGTGGGGCTATAAAACATCTGTAAACCCGGCCCTTTCGAGACTCGGTGTGTACACACACATACATATATATCCATATATATATATATATATATATATATATATATATATAGGACTCGGTGTGTAATACAAGGTGCGTAAGACTATGCTCGTGTAGTAAAATACATATATATATATATATATATATATATATATATATATATATATATATATATATATATATATATATATATATATATATATATATATATATATATATATATATATATATATATATATATATATATATATATATATATATATATATATAATAAACATATATACATATATACATATCTATACTTATATATACATACACACACACACACACACACATATATATATATATGTGTGTGTGTGTGTGTGTATACATATATGTATATACACACACACACACACACACACATATATATATATATATATATATACATATATACATATCTATACATATATATAAAGCATGCTTAAGAGCCAAATAAAAGCTATAACTACTTTGGAGTGACGTAAGGTCGGTAACCTCCGATTTTCATTATGGAATTATCATCCTATATCTCACCTTGAAGGAACAATTATTATAAGGTGAGATCAACAAATGAATAAAATCGAGAAAATTATGAAATAATCTCAATAATCTCATAATAGTATTAACATCATAAGCTTTGGAATTTCTAGAATTAAAATCACAATCCAATAACCAACAATACCAACATCACAACATGTCCGTTGTTGTCATTATCAAAGCTAATAGAATCATAAATTTTTAACTTGGAAAATAGGGACATTTTGGAAAATATTTATGGATCATCAAGAAAGAAATGCCTTTGAATCATAAACTCTATGAATCTCACAGCTCTTGAGAGTAAGATGTTTTCCATGAGTTTCTCAACTATCCAACTTATTATACGACTATGTAATAACTTTATCTCATTCATACTATAATACTCGTCTTAAACCCTTAATTAATATTAATAAGGAGAGATTCATACCTTATTCTTTCTAGAGCAGCAATATGTTCAATATTTACTTTGAATCCAAGCAATATGTTCAATATTTACTTTGAATCCAAGCCAATTCCGCCGCAAGACAATACTATAATCACAACCGCACGTTACTCGGACCTCGATTAATACTCCGTCACTTGAAATTACTCAAAATCCTCACTTTTGTGATGTATATTTGCTCTCTTATGCTTGCTGATTTTTCTGGAATATTTGAGAGATTTTTATGACCAAAAATAGGGGTTTTAACCCTTTTATAAGTGGGTAAAGTCGGTGGCACTGTAGCAGCATTGTTTCTGCTCTGTCAGTTGAATTTGTAACGTCCATAATTCACTACTCCGATGTCGTATCGATGAGATGTTTATTGCTTTGGAAACTAGACTTGACGAACTTCATTTTAGGATTTTGAAACACCTTAAATCTCCCCATATACCTAGGGATATACCCCTCCAAAGCTGACCCAAAATTCTATCCTTAATTTTGCCAACTTGTTCCAAATTTTAGACAAACTTATTTTCGTTGATTTGGTTGGTCCTAGAATCTTCCAAAACTCCCCCTGCATGATATTTATCATTTATTATACTTGATAATGGTCATGTTCTTGTGTTTCAAGATAGTCTTTCCCGATTATGACTTACGAGACCGTAATTCATCCTTTACTTCATTGTTACGTACTTCCCATGGCTTGTACCTTCCAAAACATCATGGGACGTCTCCAATACTCCATTACTATGGTGATGTACGTGGCATGCTCATGCTTTGAAAGTGCGGGGTGTAACAGACTGTACTCTAAAGCACTCATACTTCCTTGCCTAAGATTCAAGAACTTATCGGCTCTAGCCCGCCGAACCTCTGGAGGCAAGTAATGCTGGAGGAAGGCATCTACAAATTCTTGCCATACCAGGGGAGGTGCATTGACTCCCCGTGAATCCATCCAAATCGTATACCAATGAACCGCGACATCTCGCAATCTATAGGATGCTAACTCTACCGATTCAATGTCTGAAGCATGCATTAACCGAAGTGTCCTCAACATCCCAATAATAAAATTCTGAGGGTCTTCATCTGGCTTTGACCTGAAGAATTCCGGAGGGTTCAAGCTAATAAAATCAGGGGCCCTTGCACTAACAGCCCTATCACCTTACTTTGCACCTTGCCGCTGAGTCTGGGCGGCGACAAACTGAGTAAGTAAATAAATGGCCTCTTTTACATCTTGGCTTAAAGCTTCCGGTGGAGGAGCTGGGGGTGTTGGAGCTGGAGCTGAGGCTCCCTCATGCTCCTCAGAAATAGGCACTGAATGGGAGGACTGAGATTGAGCCGCATTCTGGGACTCACTTTCCTCTACAACCGTTGGCGGTGCTCTTTCAGCCCGCTTTCCTGCCACTGTCTTGCCCTTTTGGGCTGCCGTAGCTTTTCTCTTTACATCTCTGAAATACACAATACACAGTTAAGGAAAGAGAAATCCTTATATCATGGCTCTATCGCACGATCTTATGAAGAAAGAAGGTCATTCATTCCTAAAATGCCCGCAGCCTCCTGTTTATAAGCGTGGCATGCAACACACCCATAAAAAAGACTCTACTAGACACGGCTCGTAGACATATCCTAGGACGGAACTGCTCTGATACCACTTTTGTCATGACCCAACCAAAGGGCCATGACGGGCACCCAATGCTAACCCACCCGAGCACTATCGTACATTCACATTTACATCTAGGTGAGCCACATAGCTTAGTCATAATTTCTATTCATCATTTATGTTAATCTCATCGGGCAACAATACATTTATATCATCATCGGCACAATGCCCATATCCATGTATACTAGCCGACGAGGCTATCAAAACAATATACAAAATATAAGCTGACAAGGCTACAAGACATCTAACTATACACAACTGTCTACGAGCCTCTAAGAAGAGTATGTCATATCATATAGGCGAGACAGGACCTCACCTTGCCCATAGGTATGTACACAAAAGAATAATACCAAAAGCTGTAGCTCCGGATGAAATGGAGCTCCTCTATGTAGTCCCTGAATAAGAAATCTATGGATCAAGCCTGTCTCCCTGTCCACCTGCGGGCATGACGCAGCGTCCACAAATAAAAGGACGTCAGTACGAATAATGTACTGAGTATGTAAAGCATAATCAACATCATAATAGGAGCATAAGAGACAGCATAAGAAATAGCATAAGATGGGAGAATCGGGAGATAGTAGAGCCATCATCATAATTACTTACTTGTCTTTCATAGGGACCTTCCATTTCTAATACGTGCTTGTGTACATACACATATACATATACATATATCCATATCCGTATCCATATTCGTATCCGTATTCATATACATATTCATATCCATATTCATATCCATAGCATGCCCGACTATGAAGGTTCAGTGGTTTCACATACCCGGCTATGACAAGGCTCGGTGTCATACATACCTAGCCCTACCAAGGCTCAGTGTTATCCGTACCCAACTGCAGTGGTGTGGGCGCAATAAATATCATACCCGGCCATATAAGCTCGGTGGTACATAATAGCCATACATAGACACATATACATAAGAGCTCGTAAGTATCATCAACATCACTACCATCATCGTTTTCGTTATGTCTATCCTTGGAGGATAAACTATCATATAGGGGATGCAATAGAATCGTGAACGTATCGAGGATCATAAGCTTTTGTAATCTTAGAGATAGAGTCATTTGGAAGACATTTTGGAATTCATGAAAGGATACATATAGCAATGGAACATGCCTTAATGAAAGAAGGGTTAGCCTTACATACCTCTTCATCTTCTTAACTATTTAACGTTCATCGTTGAAGCTTGAATAATCTACATTTAGAAGGATTCATACCATGGTTAAGTCTTAATGATACTCTTAAATTCAAACTAGAATAATTCATGGTCTAATGAAAATTGGGTAGCATTTCCCCTATTTCGTCAACTTCCACCATATTACAAAACAACTCCCAAACATGCGTAATATACTCACAATATCATAATCAAGTAATCACACTTCATTAAGCCTTCAAAATTCATCCTTATGTTCAACTTATGCCAACAACTTCACACCCATCATAGCACATTTTCATATAATGCTTCTTCATCACCATTATTACCTTCCATAACATGATTATATCCATATCATACTAAGAATCATAACTCAATTTAATTTACTACTCATAAACATCATTAAAGCTACATTTAGACTTCATTTTCTACTTTCTTCTTCTACCCAAGTTTTGCTACAACCAAAAATTCTCATTAACATGAAATAAGCATGGAAACTAACCTTTTTACCCCATAGAAGCAAGCTTTGGAGCAGCTACTAACTTGTGCACAAACCCTAGCTACAATGCCCAAGTTTCCTTAAAATCTACCAACCCTAGGAAACCTTCTAACACATGAACACTTGGTTCTTGCTATTTAATCTTTGTAATCTCTTGGGTTTGGGTAAAATATTTTTTTTGGAGCTTTGTAGAGGTTGAATGAAATGTGGATAATGAAAAATAAGTAAGGGTCGTTCCCCTTTTAAAACAAAAATTCTGGCCCGACCAGATTATACGGCCAATTATACAGGTCGTATAATTTATACGGTCCGTATAATTGGACCGTATAATCCCACCAGGGATCACCCTTCTCTGGATAAAATATACGGACCATTATACGGGCCGTATGATTTATACGGTCCGTACAAATGGCCATATAACTGGAGAATTACAATTTTCGTTCTCATCAACTCATTTGACTTCTAATCCTCGTGGAACCTTCTTGACACTTATATAACACTTCATTAACCATAAAATAGGCCCTATAGAAGCCCCTCAAGATATTTCTAAATAATCATTAGCTCAATTATAGCGGAGACCTTTCCGAACATGACTTGCATTTCATTTCTTTCAACAACTTAGGCTCATATATTCATACGACTTCGAAACCTTATGATATGCACTCTAAGCTATCTAATACCTTCCTTAATCTCGTAAGGGTTTCATAGTCACCTCAAGCTCACATTAGCCTATCTACAAGGCGATACAAATTCGAAATTTTCCAAGGTGTAACAAAGGATTAGTAATTGAGATTATGTAAGTTATCCAAGAGGATACTTCTGTACATAAAAGGAATTGGAATAGGGGCTTTACGTTCGTAGAAATGATCAAAATATACTCCCCATGATTTTGATCCAGAGTATGTTCCTATCCACTGAGTAAGTAAATAGCTATCATTCATATTCCACATCCTAAGGCTTGAGAAAGCTTAGTGATGACATTTATCACCTTGGTTGAGAAACTCTTGATAAACTTGTGTATCCCATATTTAATCGCACATACATATAAGAAGTAGTTGGATTAATATCCAGTTGCATTACTTTCCATTGGAACCACAACTTTAGTGCCTTTAGAAATTTTTAATCAGAAATCAAGCATTCTCTTGCAAATGATCATGATAAATATTAAAACCAAACTTTTTGTACATTCCCGCCTCTAGAAATATAGACTATAGTCAAGAGTTAGACTTAACGAGTTTATTTCTTCATTGTATTCTCTGTGAAATTCAACCCCAACCTTGTTGGGTTCTATATTTGACAATGACCGCTTACTTCTATTTTAAAGGTGCAATTTGGGCGTATCAAATTTTGGCGTCGTTCTTTGGGGAATACAGTCTAGAAATTCATTAACTAGTGTAAACTTTACTTTTAGTCTTGATTTCTCTTCTTATTTTCTTTTGTTATTGTGTGTTGTGCAAGCAATATGGATAAGAATGGTAATCCTCTCCAACCTCTACGTCCGGTGGCAGCCGTCGAGGAGGCAACAGGGGCTGGCTATTCAACCGCAATTCAACCCCTGCCTCTAATTGAAAACTCGAGTTTCCACGTGACCAAAACCATGCTATACCTACTCAACACTAAGGGCCTATTCACCGGTCTACCCAAAGATGACCCGAATAGGCACCTTAAGAACTTTCTTGGGGTTTGCTCTACCAATGTGCATCCGAGCGTCTCAATTAAAGTAGTGAAGCTACGGCTCTTCCCATACTCCCTTACGGAGGAAGCCACGACTTGGTTAGATAATCTTTCGTCCGGGTCTATCACTACTTGGGAGGAATTGACCAAAGTTTTCCTCAAGAAGTTCTTCCCTCCATCCCAGATGTTGCAACTCCGTGACAAAATCAACAACTTTCGTCAACTTCCTAATGAGGCTCTCCATGAAACTTGAATTCGTTTTAAAAAGAAATTCAAAGGTTGTTCCAAATATGGATTACCCGATAGTGTGCTTCTACAAACATTTTATAGGTCTTTGGACTCGGTCGACAAATCTGTGGCGAACAACATTTTGGAAGGATCTATTATGGATAATTCTTATGCCATAGTTTGTGAATTGTTGGATAAATTGACCGATACTAATGAAGCGTGGCATACTAGGGAGTTGGAAGTAGATGGAGAAAGTTCCTCCAAAAATGTGCTCACTCGTGAGATGATTAAGAAAAAAGAAGAGAGAGATGAATCCATGGCAAAACTTGTCACCCAAATGGACCTTCTTACAAAACATGTCATGGGTGGTGAAAGCAAAAAGGTTAATGCGGCAGGATCTTGTGAAGGGAGTTCTCCAGATGAGCAATGTTTCCAAATGTATGATGAGGAGGCAAGTTATATCAACAATTAAAGGAAGGGTTCCCAGCCAAACTACCAAGGTCCTAATCAAGGATCTTGGCAGTCAAGGGAATCAAGGTTGGAACAAGGATCAAGGTAACTCAAGTTGGAGATATAATCACGATAACAACCAAGGGGGTTACAATAATAACTATAACAATCATCTGAGTTCAAATCCGTATGTCCCTCCAAAGGAAAATCAACAAAACTCTAGTCAACCGCCTACTAGCGACCCTGCTAGTTCAAAAATCAAAGATATGTTGTCAAGAGTGTTGAAGAAAGTGAAATCCACCGATACCTTTTGCAAGGAGATAAGAGATGAAGTGAAATCATTGGGGCAAGTTGTAAGTTCTCACTCCACCTCCATTAAACAATTGGAGTTTCAACTTGGCCAAATCTTAGCTATCCTCAATCAAAGGCAAAAAGGCACACTTCCTAGCAATATGGTTATAAATCCAAGGAATGATAGTGATCATAAATGCAAAGCAATCACTACTAGGAGTGGCAAGATAATCGGGGGAGAGGAATTGGTAAAAGATGATGTGATGGTTGATGATGAGAAAATGGTTAAAGAACCCATCGTTGTTGAGGAAAAAGCTACTCCAAAGAAGAAGCGGGCTAGTATTGAAAAGCCCATTATTGTTGAAGAGGGTCCGAAAATTGATGAAGCTTCAAAAGGCAGGAAAGCGGTAGAGGAGGTTCCAGGGGCTTCACTACCCGTTCCAAAGCCTCCTCCTCCATTCCCTCAACGATTGGCAAAGAAAGCGGATGATGAAAAATTTCTCAAGTTTATCGAGAGATTGAAAGGGCTTTCAATTAACATTCCCTTGGTGGAAGCACTTGAACAAATGCCCGGTTATGCAAAATTCATGAAAGATCTTATAACCTAGAGGAGACATGCTAGTTTTGAAACGGTGGGAGTTACACATCATTCTAGCTCTATTGTGACAAAGGCCTTGGTTCAAAAGAAAGAAAATCCGGGAGCCTTCACCATCCCTTGCACAATTGGCATGTATAAATTTGGCAAAGAACTATGTGATCTTGGAGCAAGGATTAATTTGATGCCGCTTGCTATTTTCAACAAGTTGGGTTTGGGCACTCCTCGACCCACAATAATTATATTACTAATAGAGGATAGAACCGTGAAGATACCGGTTGGCATACTCTATGGTGTGCTCACGAGACTTGATCGATTCATTATTTCGGCCGATTTTTTTATCTTGGATTGAGAAGTTGATTTCGAGGTACCCATAATCTTGGGGAGACATTTCTTAGCCACGGGGCATGCTCTTGTAGATGTGGAGAGGGGTGACCTAAAATTTAGAATGAATGATGAAGAAGTCTCTTTCCATATTTGCAAGCCAATGAAACAACCGGCGGATATGAGTGTTGTGTCTGTTATTGATACAATTAATGAAGCCATGGATACAACCATTAAGCATGAGCATGTGGGTGATATATTGGCGGAGGTGATAATTAACTATGAGGGTAAGTATGAAGAAGAGTTCGAGGAGACGGTTAATGCATTGGTTGGGTTGGCGTCATACCACTACAATCCAAAGAAGCTTGATCTTGATTTAGAAAACTGAGCAACTCCTACGACAAAGCCCTCTATTATTGAGCCTCTTACTTTGGAACTCAAACCTCTTCCTTCACACTTGAGGTATGAATTTCTTGGTCATAACAATACATTACCCGTGATTGTTTTCGCCCAGTTGACGGATGAGTAACGAGAAAAGGTTGTTGGTAATCTTGAGAAGATATAAAAAAGCTATTGGTTGGTGCATTGCGGATATCCAAGGGATTCCGCCCAGTATTTGTACTCATAAAATTCAACTTGATAAAGAATGTGAGCCAAGAGTTGAACATCAAAGGAGGTTGAATCCTCTTATGCAAGAGGTTGTGAAGATCGAAATCATCAACTGGTTAGATGTTGGTATTGTGTACCTTATATCAAATAGCTCTTGGGTTAGTCTGGTTCAATGTGTGCCCAAAAAGGGTGGAATCACCGTGGTTGCAAATGTTAAAAATGAATTGATTCCCACTCGCACGGTCACCAGATGGCGAGTTTGCATAGATTATCGGAAGTTGAACAAGTGAAAAAAAAAAAAAAAAAAAAAAAAAAGACCACTTCCTAATGCCATTCATGGATAAAATGCTTGATAGGCTTGTAGGAAGGGATTATTATTGCTTCCTTAATGGCTATTTTGGGTACAACCAAATCACCATTTCCCAGGGACCAGGGGAAAACCACTTTCACTTGTCCTTATGGGACCTTTACTATTAAGAGGATACCCTTTGGGCTATGTAATGCACCCGCAACTTTTCAATGTTGCATGATGTTTATTTTCTCTGACATGGTTAAGGATTCCATTGAAATCTTCATGGATGACTTTTTTGTGGTGGGGGACGCCTTTGATGAATGCTTGGAGAATCTTGCCCAAGTATTAAAAAGATATGAAGAGAAGAACTTGGTTCTAAATTGGGAGAAGTGTCACTTCATAGTGAGAGAAGGAATTGTCTTGGGGCATAAGATTTCAAAAAGGGGCTTGAGGTTAATTAACCTAAAATTGAAGGTTAATGTCAAGCTTCCTCCCCCAAGCTCCGTCAAAGGTGTTCGTAGCTTCCTTATGCATGCCGGTTTTTATAGAAGATTTATCAAGGATTTCTCAAAAATAGCCAACCCTCTATGCAAGTTGTTAGAGAAGGAGTCAAATTTTGTATTTGATGATACTTGCTTGAAAGCGTTTGAGGGCTTGAAAGAAAGACTCACATCAGCTCCTATCATCATTGCTCCGGATTGGTCTCAACCCTTTGAGTTGATGTGTGATGCAAGCGGATCTTCCATGGGGACCGTGCTTGGTCAAAAGAGTGACAAGATCTTCCACTTGATTTACTATGCAAGCAAGACTCTAAATGGTGCCCAAATGAACTACACGGTCATTGAGCAAGAGTTGCTTGCTATTGTGTTTGCTTTCGAGAAGTTTCGGGCTTACTTCTTGGGAACCCATGTGATTGTTCACACTGACCATGCGTATCTACGCTATCTCATGATAAAGAAAGATGCTAAACCAAGATTGATATGTTGGGTCCTTCTCTCGCAAGAAATTGACTTTGAAGTCAAAGATAGAAATGGTTGTAAAAATCAAGTGGCGGACCATTTGTCACGTCTTGAAGAGGGTGGACGTCCATTGGATGGCCGAGAAGTCAATGAGTCATTGCTGGATGAGTAAGTGATGGTGGGGTCACATCATATGATTCCATGGTATGCCGACTTTGCAAATTATCATGCTACTGAAATCATGCCGAAGGATTTGAATTTCCACCAAAAGAAAAAGTTCTTGACCGTTGTCTGGAAGTTCTATTGTGATGAGCCATATATATTTTGAGTTTACGCCGATAACATCATAAGGAGGTGCATTCCCGAAGTATAAATGATGCCCATCATTAAAGCGTGTCACTCATCTCCGGTTAGTGGACACCATAGTAGTTCAAGAACGGAGGCCAAGGTTCTTCAAAGTGGTTTTTGTTGGACTAACACCCACCAAGATTCTCACGACTTTGTGATAGCTTGTGACCAATGTCAACGCCATGGTAGCATCTCAAGAAGGCATGAACTCCCAATGACGCCGATTCTTGAAGTGGAGTTGTTTGATGTTTGGGGAATCGATTTCATGGGTCCTTTTGTGAGTTCCTGTAATAACAAGTATATTCCTATAGTGGTGGATTATGTATATAAATGGGTGGAGGCCATAGCGCTTCCTAACAATGAAGGAAAGAGTGTCACCGCATTCTTGAAGAAGCACATCTTCACAAGGTTTGGGACTCCAAGGGCTATCATTAGTGATGGGGGTAGTCATTTTTGCAACCGGTTATTCAAGACACTTCTTGAGAAGTACGGAGTCAAGCATATATTTGCTAGCCCTTATCATCCCCAAACGAGTGGTCAAGTGGAAGTGTCGAATCGGGAGATTAACAGCATCCTTTCCAAAACTGTCAATGCCAATAGGACCGATTGGTCAAGGAAGTTGGATGATGCTCTATGGGCTTACCGGATGGCATACAAGACACCAATTGGCATGTCTCCTTATCAATTGGTGTTTGGTAAAGCTTGTCACCTTCCGGTGGAACTTGAACATAAAGCGTAGTGGGCTTTGAAAAAGTTGAACCTTAAATGGGGCAAAACTTCACAATTAAGGATGGATCAAATAAATGAGATGGATGAATTTCGATTTCGAGCCTATGTGAGCTCCTCCATCTATAAGGCCCGCATGAAGCACTTCCACGACAAAAAGATCTTGCAAAGAAAGTTTAGCCCCGGAGATCGGGCATTGTTGTTCAATTCAAGGCTCCAGTTGTTTTCAGGTAAATTGAAGTCCAAGTGGTCCGGGCCCTTTGAAGTGACACAAGTGTTCCCACATGGAGCAATTGAACTTATTGGTCCGGATGGAGAGCATTTCAGGGTGAATGTGTTATATCTCAGAGTTTCGGGTTGTTGCAATATGAGTAAACTAACGTAAGCCTAAAGTGGACATGAATTCCTTATTATATTAAGGAGGGTATTTGATAACTTTAAGCGCGTACCATAAGCTTTTGAAGTCATATGAATCGGTCGAATTGAGTTTGTTGAGGGAAGTAGAATGTAAGCCATTTTAGGGATGATTTCATGACAATTGAGGTGTGCTTTGTTTAGTAACGACTTGGGGAGAAGTTGTAGGGTCCCTTAGAAGGTTAACGAAGTGTTACACAAGTACCACGAATGTTCCATAAGGATTGGGAGTCAAACGAATTAAAAGGAGCAACTTATCGAAAGATGGCACTTTGACAGACCATTTAACGAACCGCATAACATTTGATGCCACATCAAATGGTGGAGCATCACCGTATAACGGTCACTTGAGCTGGACATTTTGACGGTGCACTTTGACGGACCGCAGGAATTTTGACGGTCCGTCAAAGTAGGCGCAGGATTGCCCGATGGGTTATTAAGTCACGCTTTATATATTTTGTTTCATTTCATTTGGCCACATTATTTCCCCAAATCAGACCTTTAGCTCTCCAAAACCCTCTCTACAGGTTAATAAACCAATCCAAACCAAAATCCAAGAAAAATCAATCGAATCCAAGAGAATTAAGAGATTCAGGTGCTAAGAAGCTTGCTAGGGCTTTTGTACTCAAGTTTTCCTTGGGTGTTGATGTTAGGGTTTTTCACTTTGGTGTAGTAAGTTGATCCAAGGCTTGTTCTTAGGTGATTAAGGTAAGTTCTTACATCTTTTGCATATGGTTAAGGTTATTTGATTTTTATACCATGTGGTTGAAGGAAAAAAAAGTAAAAATAGAGTTCAAGAGTGAACTTAAGGATACTGTGAGCTATAGGTTAACTTGAATTGTGATTCTTGGCGTGCTATGAGTATAATCTTGTTGTGGATAATATTAATGATGTTGAGGAAGTATTGTATGTAAGTATGTATGGTGTTGTGTTGTAGATATTGTTATGAATGATCTCGAGAATGAGTTTGGGGATTGAATGATGCCTAATTTGAGTAAAGTCTCTCGATTATGGTATTGCTAATAATGTCATTCTTGTCGGGTAGTTGTTTTGGAATTAGTAGAAGTAAATGAAATAGGGGAAATGCTACTAATTTTTCCTAGCTTACGAATTATACTAGTTTGGACTTAAGAGTGTCTTTGAGACCTAACCATGCTATGAACCCTCTTAAATGTAGATTTCTCAAGCTTTGGAGGTGAACGTTAAGTAGTTAAGAAGACATAAAGGTATGTAAGGCTAACCCTTTTTTTCCTTAAGGCATGATCCTATTGTTGTATACCTTCACGTGAATTCCATAATGTCTTCCAAGATGACTTCATTCCTAGAATCACTAAAGCTCATGATTCTTGATATTCTCACGATACCATTAGTTTCATCCTATGATAGTTGATATTATATATATATGACTATTAAGAACACCGAGCTTATATAGCCGGGTATGGTATCTATCGCTCGCACCACTGCAGTTGGGTACAGATAACACTGAGCCTTGGTAGGGCCGGGTATGTATAACATTGAGCCTTGGTAGGGCCGGGTATGTATAACATCGAGCCTTGTTATGGTCGGGTATGTTTGACACCAAACCTCTATGGTCGGGTATGGTACTACTAAGAAAAGGCCTCAACCAAGTCAAATGTAGTGCTCAAGGAAGGAATAGTCACTTTTGTACCCAAATTTATATCCTACCCAACCCAAAGCCATAATTACAACCTGGAAAGACCTTTGTGATCTACAATCAAATGTTTTTGGAATTAGTATGGAAAGAAAATAAGGGCAAGCATATGGTTTGATACTTGTGACATGTGAGATTCTTTTTGAGTGCGAGTGTTCTCCTTTTGTCTCTCTATATTGATTGATATTTGTGTGAAAGGGACTTTCTTTCTTGTGAGGGCGCATATATTGTAATAATAGATGATAAAGGACACCATGCAAGCGAGTCAGTAGTATGTGAATGTGAATGTGAATTGATAATGTCAAGAAACCATGTGAAGCTTTGGAGTGTCATAAGGTCATTGTTAGTGCATTTCTGAAATAACAGAAAGGGGTGGATATACTAGAACGATTATGTGTATTTTATAATTATTGATACCAACCGATAGTCATGTGCATCCTATATAGGCCAGTTAGCAAGTCGTGAGCCGTGAGTATCGAGTCGTTTGCTTGAGGACAAGTAAAAGGTTAAGTTGGGGGTGTTGATAAGTCGTGGATTTAGGGCTTTTTACATGCACTACTTATAGTTTTTTAGTAGGTTTTTTAAGTGTTTATTCGTGTTTCCGTGTGTTTTTATGTGTTTTCAGGTTTTGTGAGTCAAGGATAAAAGAGGGACAAAATGGAACAAAAAGAGCAAAAGAGCATAAAATTGCGGCAAATATGCGGCACCGCAAATTGAGTTTGCGGCCACATCTTTTGCCCAGAGAAGTGACAATGAGCTAAGAAAAGAGCATCAACTTGCGATAAGAATGCGGCACCGCAACTTCGGAGTTGCGGTCGCATCTTGGAGGCCCGACCTCCTAGTAAGCCAAGCTACATGCCTGGAGTTGCAAAGCAGATGCGGCACCGCAAACTAAAGTTGCGGCCGCATCTTTAGAAGAACCAAGAAGATTTGCTGAGTGTTATGCAATTGCAAACTCAAGTTGCGACTGCAAATTTGGATCACAAGTCGTAAACTTGTCCGAAATTTGACTTTTTGTTCTCCCTATTTAATACTTGTACCTAGTGCTCTATGCACATTATTGAATATTCCTCACTTTTCAGTTTTAGTTGTCTTTTAGTACTAAAGAGAGCATTGAATACTAGTGTTGTGTGAAGCTTTTAGAGAAGATTCTTCACCTTTTGTCATCTTCTTCTTTAACATTATTGTAAGTACGCCATGGATATTCTCTTTGATACTACTTTTTATTTAATGAGCATGAGTAGCTAAACTATTTAGCTAAGGTTGTGGGACCAAATGAGTTAGTTATGTGAATGGGTTTTTGTATTCAACTCCCATTTATGTGTTATGATGCTTTTCTATTTACTCGTTGTTCTTTAAAGCCATTTAATGGTGTACAATATTATTTGTGCCTATTTACTTTTCCTTTGCTTGAGAAAGAAAGGGGAAGTTAGAAAAAGAGTAAATAGCAAGAATTTGAGGCTTCTAAACTTCATCTAATGACTTGAGCTAGAGATAAGAAAGTTACTTGAAATGAAATGGGTGTTCATTCATATTCCACATCCTAAGGATTGAGAAAGCTTAGTGATGACATTTATCACCTTGGTTGAGAAACTCTTGATAAACTTGTGTATCCCATATTTAATCGCACATACACATAAGAAAGAGTTGGATTAATACCCAGTTGCATTACTTTCCATTGGAACCACAACCTTAGTGCCTTTAGAAATTGTTAATCACAAATCAAGCATTCTCTTACAAATGATCATGAAAAATATTAAAACCAAACTTTTTGTACATTCCCGCCTCTAGAAATATAGACTATTAGTCAAGAGTTAGACTAAACGAGTTTATTTCTTCATTGTATTCTCCATGGGATTTGAACCCAACAAGGTTGGGTTCTATATTTGACAACGACCGCTTACGCCTATTTTAAAGGTGTAATTTGGGCGTATCAAATATGGTGTAAAAATTTTACTAAATACGTATTATACTAATCTCGTGGTCCCGGTGTATTTCAGGAAAAGGGGTTTTATAATTGTTTTGTTTTGTGGATTTGATTTAGAGTGACTAGAAATTTAAAGTTGTAAATATATGGGTAAAAAAAACTAAGGTTGTGTCCCCGTCAGGTAAAGTTTATGATCATGGGTATCGATCTTGATATACTTCTAATGGATTGTTGTATGACTACACTTAACCTTTATGTGAATCTAGACTATTTCCCATTTAGAAAAAATTATTTCTTTCTATGCTTTTCCCAAAGATAAGAAAGCATGCATGAAGAACGGTTAATTATGCCAAGTAAATTCCTCTTAGTCCTAAGTGAATTATTAAACAAGGTTTAAAGCCTTGAGTTCTTGTTATTTGTTCTTACCAAACCCTAGTTATTTTCCCAAATAAACCAAAGTTTATGGCATTAGCTAATGTTTGCAACCACTAACTATACGATTAAAACGAAGAATAAATAAACCCTAACAATCCATTATGAATATATCAACCACAATCCCCAATCACAAAACACCCATCCTTGGGTTCACAACCTTAGTAAGGAAATTTAACTACTCATAGAAAAAGAAGAAAAATAAGAATTTATGGAAATCATAAGGCTTACAACTGAATTGAATTGAAGAAATTAATAGTCTTGTCCAAAAGCCTTGCACAAAATCAAGAGTAACCAAAATTATGAAATTAAGTCTCAAAACTGAAAACTGATATTGAAGTGGTACTATTTTCAAAAGCCCTATTGGCAACTTATAAGGCACAAATCTTATCTTTTCAGGAATGTAAAAAATCCAATTTTCGTCGGAAAGTACGTCCCATACATTGAATGTACGGGCTCTGCTGTTTGAGCTTCCAACTTCAATTCTCTCTGTTAATCACACGATGTACGTGAACGAGGCACGGGACGTACTTCACCTTCGTCACTTTGAACCTTTCTGCTACTTTCCAACAAAGTACGGGGAAGAGACACGGGACGTACTTTGATGTACGACCCATACTTTTTCAACTTTTCCTTCGTTTTCTAAAAAACATCTTGTTTCCTGCCTTGTAGTTCCACTTTCCGGCATATTATGCAAACGTATCAAAAACGACCATAACTTGCTTAAAAACAAGTAAAGCTTATAGTCAATAGTATAAAATGCCATAATTTCACGGCACATCACACCACTTCTTCCCCTTTCCAGACAAATTTTACTGATTGATGGAGGGAGGATGGTATTTCCCCTGCCATGTGGATCCATGGTCTTCCCAGAAGCAAATTATAATTGATGGGTATTTTCATGACCTGGAATTCAGTGGTGAATTCAGCTGGTCCTATTCAAACATCTAAATCAACTACCCTAGTGGCATCACAACGGCTTTCACCGAATGCTCTTATGTTAGTGTGGAATTGATGAACCTTTCCAAGGTCATATCCCAGCTAAGTTAAGGTAGACTCGGGAAAAATGTTAAGTCCTGCCCCATCGTCGATTAATACTTGAGTTACTACATTGTTGCGACACATAATAGTGATGTGCAGTGCTTTGTTTGGGCAACTCTTTCTCTGTGAAGGCAATTTGATGTTCCTCCATAACATGAGCGACCATTTTGGCCAGATTTTTCACTGTTTGTTCTAGCTGGGACGTGAGCTTCTTCCAACACCTTCATTAAAACCAGGCAGTTTTGAGGTGAGCTTTGCAGCAAGGACAGTACCGAGATTTGGGCTAGCATTTTCTTTAAATGCTCAACAATGGAGTATTCCTTTGGCTGCATTTGGCCCCAGAAATCTTCAGCTTCACCTTCAGTTGATAGTCTTTTTTTATTTCCTCCTTCTGGTGCCCTCGTCGATCTTCGGGAGTGTAGCATCTCCCTGATCTTGTAATGCCATGTGCGGTAGCAACTTGGACTATGAACTCTTTATGAGCGGTGCCAGAGTCACTTGAGCTATATGCGCTGTCATTGGCGCAGGGATTAGTACTTTTAATTGCAGGTGTTCTTGCAAAGACAATGACGCTACTATGCGCTCAAGTTCTTTCACAGAATCATGGATTGTGGTTCTTCCTGTGACCCAGTCTTCCTCCCTCTCAATCATGTGAATCACATTATTTCCATCGTTTGGCAAAAGGTTGGTGTTCACGTTTAGAGCACAGTACGTTTGGAGCACAATTTCCTTTCGGCCAATCAGGTCCGGTGTTTTGTACTTGAGATTAATGTAATCTTCAGTACTGTGTCCTACGCCATTGGAATGATAGGCACATGTCTGATCAGCTCGGTAAAACCAGTTCTTTGGGTTAACGAACTTTGGGGGAAGCGTTTGGATCATCCCAGCCGCACTTAATCTTTTGAATAAATTAGTATGAGATTTCATTAGTGGGGTGAATACCTGAGGTGGTTTCTTTTTGCAATTCTGACATGGCGCATTATAGGCATTCAGTAGTGGTTGATTCTGGTAGGTATTGGGTTGGTTATTTTGTAGAGTGCGGTAATCGGGTGGGGGAGTTTGATAATTTGGCTATGGAGCTTGGTAATTTGGGGGTGGTGACTGGAAGGCATTTTGTGGAGCTTGGTAATTTGGGGGTGGTGACTGGAAGGCATTTTGTAGAGCTTGGTAATATGTGTGTGGTGATTGGAAGGTTGGTTGCGCGTAATAGACGGGCACCGTATTGTAAGGAGTGGAAATGTAGGTATTTGGGGGAGGTGAAACGTATGCTTCTATCGAGAAATCTTCTCTCCTTTTGGGTTAGGGGCTAGGAGTGTGGGATATGCTAGCCACATCTTCCTTCATCTTGCGTATGATCCCGGTTGAGCTTGAACCGGCGGACTTTTCGGTCATAATTATGATTCGGCCAGTCTTAAGACCATCTTCTATGGCCTCGCCCATTTTGACCAATTCAGAGAAAGGTCATCCTGCCATTGAGAGTATTCTATCATAAAATCTGTTTCTTGTGAACGGATAAAAATCGGCACAAGCTCTTCCTCGCCCGCGCAGGGGTTGTACCCGGGCGACCTCTGTTCTCTACCTGCTCTTATATTCACGAAAAGTTTTGGTGGACTTTTTTTTTTCTTTTTTTTTTACTATCTCTAAGTAGTAGCTATCTGGTACCGTCTCCATGTTAAAGTCAAACCTTTCCATGAAAGTCGTATCCATGTCTTCCCATGTGATCTAATAGCGTATGCCTTGCACCGTGAACCATTCTGAGGCTTCTCCGGTCAAACTTCGACTGAACAGACTTATAATGAGCGCTTGGTTGTCTCGGACACCGCCAATTGGTCACAGTAGGCCCGTAGATACGCTTTAGGATTGCCCGTCCCATTGAACAACTCGAAACGGGGTACTTTGAAGCCCTCGGGTAAATCCAAGTTTGGATGCATACACAAATCGTCGTAGCTTAGGCGCGTGCCAGTGAGGGTAGTTCTCATGGACCGTTCCGACATTGCAATCATCTTTCGCTCAAGTCTTTCTTTCTGTTTTTCATGCTCGGCCTTCCATGCTTTTTCCATCTCCTCATAATGGTCAATTTCTTGATCGGGTAAAAGTGCCTAGTGTGACAGGTTTGTGGAAGGAAACATCAGGGTGAGTTCAGGGAATAAAGGTGCTTTTGTCGGTTGGTAGTGGGATGATGCTTAGTTGTATAGTGATCTTTGGGATAGGTATTTTGTGGTGCTAGATAAGAGGGGATAGAGTGAGTAGTTACAGGAATTTGGTTAGTGTTAAGTGGTAGTGGGGTGTGGTTCGAGGCACCAACGTGCCCGTCGATTGGGGTAAATGGCATGGTGGTCATAAATGACCAGGTAGGAAAGTGATTGGGCATTGGTGAATTCAGAGATGGAAAAAAAGGTGGAGAGCTTCTTTCATCGGCAGGGGCATCTCGGGCAGCATTAACAGCTTTGTTTCGCATCACTTCCTCTTGAAGATGGGTGATTTTTTCAAACATCATTTTCATGACATCTTCAGCAGGTGACGACTCAGGCAGTTCGCGCAGAGGCGATTCTCTGAGAGCAATGTTAGTAGGGGTAGTTTCGTTCTCGGAAGCACCAGTCATTTTTTCTTTGCCTCTATCTTATTGAGATAAGGATGCTATAACAGCTTCGGATCTTGTAAAGTATGCCAGTGTGAACACAAATCAACCTCTCTTTCTATTAGAAAAGAATAACTCAAAGGCAAACAGAGTTACCTTTAGAAAATGGAAAGAAAATCAAGATATCACATAGATGGCAGTTTAAAACACTTAGCACATAAATAATCATATGTTCGATTTAATTGCTCAATTGATCTCTTGTACCGAGTTTTGGGTACTTGGGCTTTTATCGAGTGAAGGGAATATAATATTTATAATATATAGGGACCAATTCTTACATAGACTGCCTATGTATCCCTCCGCGAGAAGTCAGGCCCTTCCGTAGTTCGATTTACATAAGATAAGACTCCCTATCTTAAAACATACTTGTGACCAGGCCCGATAGGGGCTTCCTGCGTATCCTTCCTTGGGACATCAGGTCAGCGCAGTTCCGTTTACACAAAATTAGGGGGAGGGGTAGGGGAAGGTTGACAAATCGGTATTAAGTACAAAAAATGGGATCCCCCTTAAAACTACCCAAAAGTGACCTTTCTTTTGAGGTCAACACAGGTTGTTTGTCCGCTCAAACCTTTCTGGCCCTAAAGGCCCCTAAATCCTAATATTGGGATGGGAGCACCAACAAAATGGCGCTTTCGTGGACCAAATTCTTCAACTCAAACTCGAATGCGTCGCACTCTTCTATGTCGTGCCCCAAAGCTCTAGAATGGTATAGGCACATTTTGCGGTGGCCAACTCCATTAGTTTGAGCCCTTCTGGTTCTGATAGGGCTAATCTTCCCAATGCTGACCAACTTTTGGAAGATGCTGGCGTAAAATTCCCTAAACACTGTAAAGTCATAGCGCCAGATATGAGTATTCAGCGTAATCCCTTTAGTTAGGGTAATGTTGTCATGGAACAAAAGAGAATGCGGTCCCCACATCTTGGTGATGCTTTTCTCATCTATCAACTTGATGAGTCTCTTCTTGAAAGCTAAGCATTCATTGATGGTGTGCCCTACCTGATCCTAGTGATAAAGGCACCTTTTGTGTGCAAAGACCGGAGCGCATGGTGGCAACCTGTCGAAGCAAATACGGACTATTCCTTTGCTCCGAAACTTGATCATCATTTCCTCACTCGTAATGTGCTTAGGCGAGATGCGGTAGGGACAATCCAATGCCTTAATCCCAATGGCCCACCATTCGGATGAAGCTAGTCGGACATACCCTATTCGCTCCTCGGGCTCTTCCCTAGGGCTTGATGGCGCAGCAGAAGTTCCTTCGCCTTTTGGGCTTGATGGTGCAATAGAGATTTCTTCCTTTTTTGGGCTTGACGGTGCAGCAGAGACAGTCCCTTTGATGGCCATGTGGGCTCCTGCGGGTCCGACTACATTTCTTCTTCCTTGGACTCCTCTATTACCGGGATGTATTCGGGAAGGATCCATTATCCCTTGTCCAGGACGTTCTCTCCTTGAGCTTCAACAGGTTTCTCGGGCGAACTCTCTGCCGAATCCCTTAACTCATCAGCCTCTTTGATCTTGGCTTTGACCGCTCGGATCTGCTTTTCGAGATCTTGAATCTTTCGTCGAAGCGAGAGCTCATTCTTTTTCATAACCTCGAGCTCGGGTGCATTTTTGTTGTTCATCTTCAGATTCTGAGAAGGTTGTTAGACTTAGTACGGGTAGTTTTGTTCATTGTTTTTCTTTAGGTGAATAGGCGGATTCGAGATAAATTAAGCATTTAAACGAAAACATATGAAAGCAAATAAGTCACACAAAGCAGTTTATAAGATTACGCTACGCGCGCTCCTGAGCATACTAATCGTTTGAAGCATAAATGTGCCTTTTGAATCAAACCATTGCCATGTAATCATTAATAATAACCAACTTTGTCTTTTTGTTCTCTGAAATTTGGACAAAATCCCCAAGACCATCCTTTTCGGCTAGCTTACTTAAGTCTTGTTCACCCCTAACCTTGATCATATGCTTGAGGATCAACCATGGCAGGAGTAAGTTACTGTAATGACCCGTTTGGTCGTTATAGTCTTTTCTGCATCTTGCTCTTTTCATATCGATCAAATTTTCATTTTTACCCGAGGGACCGTTGGCATGCTTTTCGAGGTGTCTAGACTGGATTCGGGCAACTTTTGTGAAATTAGGCTTAAAGTGAAAAATGGTTGATTCAAAGTTGACTTTTGAGTAAATGAACCTTTTTCAGAATTCTGTCGATTTCGAGAGGTTCGGATGGTCCTTTAGAACTTGGGTTGGGAAATAGAAATGAGGTATCGAGAGTTGACTCGATCAACGAGACCTCTATTGGGAATTTCGGGGCCACGAGCACGTTCGTATTTTGTGTGGGTCTGCGTATGTGGTTTGGTGACAGATGCTCCTGCGGGACTCGGTTTCTGAAATTTTGAACTCGGGACTTAGGAAAATTAGGGGAATTTCGGAACTCCGGAGAGCCCGCATCGACGACAATTGTGGCCGTCCCGAAGGCATCGTTATGGCGGTATGTTGTCGCTCGCTAGAGTATATTGGACTAGACCGTCGTCGTTCAGGGGGCACAATGTAATCAAATGTTGTGTCATACTGTATAAAGAATTCGGTTCGTTATTTCATTAAGTGTGATTTAAATAAGCTTTTAATTTCGTCACTATTTTCCATTTCGGAAATTAGAGCTTTGGTTCCGCCTCTTGGAGATATTTTGGAGATATTCTTGAGTGTAAATCTGCTTATTCCTTTACTCTTCCTTTAATCCTAATCATCCGCATTTCCTCTTAATAATCCCTTAGTGATGGAAGTTGGAAGAGAGTTTTGATGAACACTTTCTCTAGGCTTAGTAATGATAAATTGATGATGTTTATGTTAGATTTTGATGAATCTAGGCATGTTAATCTATATCTTCCATTTCTAATGTTGAATTTGAATCGAAGAGTTAGGGTTTATATCGGAAATATTGGGGTCTGCTTTGAAATCAGAAATTAGGCTAATCCTTGAAGTTAAATCGACGAATTAGTGGTTGGGTTATGATCACCTTATACTTAATTTGATATTTTGCTTTCGAATTTTAGTTTTTGCTTTCTTGTGGGCAGATTTCCCCAATTTACGAGGTTGGAATTGACCTAAATTGAATAGTAGCAATATTAGTAGCATTCTTTATCATTTCTAATCTAGATTTTGATTATTCTTAGACCACTTTAGTTACGAGATTCGGCGAAAAACCAAAGCGAAATGAGTGAGTTGTTGGTGTTGCGGTTCGGCCGTCGGTAGGTTATGGCTTACTTTTGGTGAGGCTTCGTATAGTGAAAGCACATATTTAGATTATATTGTTGGAGATATCATGTGAACCTTCGGGTATGAAGTCGGGTTGGATATTGCCTTAGGTTTGGGCCATTGTGTGTTTTGGGGCTAGCCACCCGGTTATGTGTGATTTGATTGCTCTATCGTGTTAGCTTGATGCCATGAGTCATTGGTAAATATTGGATTCTGTTTTGTCCTCTTGATTATGATATATTGTTGGCGTACCCATAGTTGGTACTTGTGATATTGAGCATGATTATTGATGTGATTCATGCATTGCATGCACTCTCATTTTCATGACACCTTTGTTGAGATATGGATGATATTTGATGAAACACTTGATGAGTTGGGCTCAGTTTTACTTGAGTGACGTGAGATGGTCGATGTCCGATGTTCATCCCGAAATTGTTGATTGAGTGAAATTGATACTTGATGAAACTCTTTTACTTGAGTGATGTGATATAGCCAATGTCCGATGATTAATTCCGAAGTCGTTGACTACATGGCCGATATCCGATGTTAGTTCTGAAATCGTTGATAGTGCATGGACTCCGCGGGTCCCCCAGAGTGGTGCCGGTGAGAACCCCGAGTGGCGAATTCGGGTTTCGTTTGTACATTTGGGCAAAGATCGGGACGGGTGGCGTTTTGAACTTCGTGAGTCACACTAGGTTGTGCTACCGAGATGTCGTTATTTTCGTCTGGAGTACATGTGTACACAACATTTGTATTGCATTGCATTATGGCTTGATTTTGAGATGTTTTGGTATTGTACTTGTGATGTTGGATTTCGGACTTGATATATTCAGACTTGGCACATTTGGGATTAGATGCTTTACTTAGGCAATGAGGTGTACTTGGATTCGATTACATTTGATTTATACTAGTTGGTTTATCTGTTTATCTGCTTTATTAACTGGATTGTGTTAACTATGCTTAGTCGGCCGATGATGCCTACCAGTACTATTGTCTTGTCTTGAGCACACTTGCTCTGTTGCATTCTTTTATAGATGTAGGTATCGGGTCGGATCCACTTCCATGATGCGTGGGCGTGGTCGGCTTCCGGCCTTACGTTTGAGTTTCCGGGGTGAGCATAGTCGTCCATTTGCCTTGAAGACTTTTCTATCTTTATGTCCTATTTTATTCGGAGACATAGATACTTATGTATTGTTATTCCAGATTTGTATTATTTCCTTTCTTAGATGCTCTTGTGCTATTCAGACTAGACCCTGGGGGTGTTGTTATTATTTCGCACTATTCCACTGATTATATATCTATATCGTGAGACTTACGTATTTGTTCTATTCTGTTACTTAATTTCATTCTTTTATGTGTTTATACATTGTTGGGTTGAGGGTTCGCTTACTGAGGTGGGAAGGTAAGTGCCCGCATGGCTTAGGAAAAATAGCTCGTGACAGTTACAGTCTTGGAAATATTTGTAGTGATTCCGACAGAGGCTCAGGGCTCGGTATAAATTGGCTAGTATGATTGGGGTTATGTCAAAGTATTTAGTTTCTTCCTGCTGGGTTATGCCGTAGAAGATGGCATCGGTGACCGAAATAACTCGGGTGTCTATGTTTAAGGACCAATCTTTGAGAAAAAACATGGTTTTCAGAAAGCGAATGGCAAAACCTAAAGGTCAGGTGGCCGTCCATTCGGCATAAGTCTTGAATTCCCCGGGATGCTCCACAAATCCATCTGGGCTTCAAACCATTTGTATAGCTCTCTAAAGGGTATGGTGGGGCCATGGGCCCAATTGGCATCATTCAAAGAAAGCATTATACAAATTTGAGAGTAAGTGGGTTTTTCCGCCATTAAAGCATTTTGGTCAGGTTTCTTCCTTCTTTTCAGCCCCGAGCCCGAGTCTACGCTAGTGAATACATCCCTAAACTCCTCTAGAGTAGGCGTCATTTCGATGTCGTCACCGAATCTGAAAACCATCCTATCTCTGTCCCAAAATCCGGTAATCACTTCTATCATTTCTTTCCACCCCGTCATAGTCATAATGGATGTCAAATTTCCTAAGTGACACGAAATCCCCTTTTTCTCCTCCGGGGGCATTTGGCCCCACCAAATACGCAGCAACTCAGGTGTAGTCAGGACCATATCGAAACTCAAGTTGATCGACATCTACAAAATAGAAATCAAAGTTAATTCCCCCCCCCCCCTCGCTTTCCCCGCTCGGCAATGGTTTCATTCGTAGGCACGTCACATGTTTCCGAATAGCCGAGATAATATGAGATGCCGTGTTTTGAGCGATAGGCGCGACATGGGGTAGTCTCCCTATCGGGTTTGGATACGTCTAAAATATCCAAACACTCTCGATTTTCCTTCATATTTGGATGCTTTCGACTTTAACAGGCTAATGCAAGAGTTGGTTTTCGAATTGACCTTGGACCGACGGACTACTCGAGGTGAACCGTTGTCGACCGTTGGGTGACCGCACACCAACTTAATGTTCAACGTGTTCCAAAGAAAGGGTGTTTCGATTTTTTAGTGAAGGCTAGACTGCGATCCCGCGTGTCCCCTTTGAAACCATGTTTTTTGCCAGGAGTGGCGGAATTTATGATATGAAATGAACGACAGTTATAATTGCGGAATTTAAACACATAAAAAAAAATAAGTACAGTTAAAATCACATTATATTGAAACCCTTATGGTTAGAACCTAGAAAATCCCCAGCAGAGTCGCCATCTGTTACGGTTCGCTTTTACACGGGTTAAGGCATAAAAGTTACTACGAGGTTGTTGGTGCTCTAATTGGATTTTAGTATTTTCTAGAGTCGCTACCTAATTTATTTATGGAAAACTAGAAAAACCGGGTTTAAAGATTATTTTTTTCAAAATATGTAAAAAATCTTTTGGACCACAGTTCAAAGTAAGGGTTCGGGTGATCCGCTAGGGAAGGTCTTACGCACACTAGTATTAAAGATCTGTAGAATACCGTTGACCTACGAGCGTGTGATTAATGTATTTATTTGCTTAAAAGTTTTTTTAGTTTTCCGCAAAAATGTCATTTATTTCATTCGTATCATAACTTCGAAAAAAATTCGGCAAAAAGTCACCCCATAAAAAAGGGTGTTGGTTTAGAAAATCCGTGTAAGTGTTCAACTCACTTTGTTACGTTAGGGCCTTGCTCGGGATTTCTCCCGAGTAGAGTCACTATTATTCTAGTCTAGCAAAATGGGTTTAGTACCTACGGGTTTTTATACGTATGTATAAAATATGGAGCATATCTCCGTTTTATACATATATATATATATATATATATATATATATATATATATATATATATATATATATATATATATATATATATATATATATATATATATATATATCAAGTCAATTTTAATCATTAAAGCCCATGGAATCAGCCCATACTCCACGTCCAAATCCAAACTCAGTCTCAATATCTAGTCCGAATATTTCTCAGTCCTTATTTTCAGTCCAAATACAGTTTTGTTTCAGTCCAAATCTATTGTGGGCTTCCAGGCCCAAAGTCCTTTATTTTTTCCTCAAGATTTCGTTCAAGTCCAGATCCGAAACGTTCTCAAATCTTGCCCAGATTGGCTCGAGCCCAAAATTTGTTTTGGTATAACCAATTACACGTTTTCTAAAAAAATAGAAAACAAGCCATTCTTTTAAGCCAATTCTTAAAAAAAAAAAAACATAACTTTTCCAACGATTTTATTCAAATCATGGGCTTAAGGCCTAAAATTTGTTATCTATATTCGAAAAAATTTGAATCTATTTCAAAACTTAACCAAATCCCAACTCTTCAATTTTTATGACTAACCCTGTCTTTAGAACAAATTGTTGTTAAATTCCCAGTTTATGCCAAAACAATTATTACTTGAGTTTCTTTAAAAATCATTTGAGGACCTTCCTAAATAATACGTGTTTTCCTAGTTCTATGCACATAAGGGTTTCAATATTTTTATATGAGCATTTACATATACATATACATATACATACATGATATATAATTTAAAATTGAAAAGCAAGGAAATTAAGCTGGTGGGCCTTCCAAACCCACCAGCCTCCATTTTTACCCATGGATGGGCCTTTATCATATTCGCTTCCATTATTTATGCGGACTCGGTCAAGAAAGGGTTGTTGGGCCTTTGGCCAGCGCAGGTTCAAATGCGAGAGAGTGGGCGAGTGGTCGGTGTTGGATCACATGGAACATAAGAAAGTAAGAATTAGTGAAGGGTCTAAGCATTCGAACTAAGGCACTAATACTTGGATAATAAAAACGCAGACCAGATACTCATATATATAAAAGAAACATGAAAACTCTATGGGAAATTCCAGGCCCAAATCAATCACAACTAAAAAGATTTAAAGCCCAGAGGGATCATCTTGTAAAAAATAAAAAGAACTCAACTGGACAGGACTAAATACCGAAAAAAAACCATAGAGGAGAGCCCAACCATAAGATGAAGAGAGAACACGCCCAAATACAACTTTAACGAAGGTAAACAAAGAATGAGCCGAAAATGCAAATGGATAAAGCCTAATGCATCCAAACAAAATAGGGACCAGGTTCAATTAAACACTATTATCATACACAACCAACAGTCAGAGTTTATGTGGGTACTATACCATGTTTATACTTCAGCATACAATTCCTATATACCAAAGATATATAGAAACTATATATAACTAGTATATTCAGGTATATCCCTGTATCTTCAAACGAAACTAATATTTAACCTAGGTAAAGACATATTTCTGTTCTACCAAATGTTTAAAAGCTTTATTCAAAGGATACAAGGACAAACTCCCAAAAGAAGAAAAATAAGATGGAGTAAACAGGATATGCATGGTACACAGAGTTCAAAGACAAACAAATGCAGGGTATTAGTTGATAGATAATGTGTTAGTTGACAGATAAGGTGTTTCATGTCACTTTCTGATCCTCAAGAGATAACTTGATTATGCAGTGCATATTTCTACTTATTTTAGCCTTAAAGGGTCCCATGGTGTATAGTTTCAGAGAAAGGACAGATTTGGCCAAAATCATGAATACACAACCTCTTAGCTTTTGTTCAAAGAGTATACCAAGTATACTTCCTTGTATACACCCCTGGTGTAGATAAGTCATGTATACTCTGTATACATTTAACATGGCACCACTCATAGTATAGAGAGCAACATAAATGAAGTCTATATAGAAAAAATAGATTGAGATAACTCGGTTATTAAGTAAAATTAGTGTTGTATATCAAGCCATTAGGACTCAACTATTCATCCAATTTCATGAGTGCGAACCAGATCCCAAAGATTGAAAACATGAACTAAAACACTACTCCAATCAGAGTATGCAGGTTTGCAGGTTTGGATTATGAGGCCCAGCTAAAATAACTTGGGTATGCAGGTTTGGATTATATCAATTAGACATTATACTTTCTGATTCTCTTCAAACCAAACAAAAGCAAAGTTTATGGAAATGAAGTCTAAATAAGGCGCAACTCAAACAAACTCAAGCCAGACCAAGTTATAGCAACCAAAATAATTTAGACTAAACCAACCACTTTACACAGCAAAGAGTCCTTTAGGAGAATAGAGAAAGAGGAGCAAAAACCTTGCCATTTTTTAGAACTTTCATCACAGTTTAGAATAATTTCTTCAAAGGCTCTACAGGTTCATACCACTTAGTAGGGTCCCATAAAGGATATTCTAGCATCAGAGAACCCCAATATATTAAGAAGAGGATGACTAGGCTGATTTTGACAGGAAACTCAAAGCCTAGGCCATTCTTTCTCAAAACCTTGGTAAGTCACACCTATAAGTCAAACATGCCCTTAAGTGACACCTCTAGTTAATATACCCTATAGGTCCTACTTCATTTTATTCAAGTAAAAATAAAAATCCTTGTTTATGTCCAAACTAAATGCAGGTATAGGCAACAACAGATTCCCAAGGGAACGACACACCAAAATTTCAAATAGAATAGGGACATGGATATTTTAGCAGACCACAAGTGAATGCCAACAAGAGGCTCAACACCACTATTCAAGGGGGCATGACAGACCATTAGTATTATTTTCAGCCCAGGTTCCAGAAAGAATGTAATAGTGCACATGTTGGTTCATATGGTGCATTCAAAATATTCACCAATACTTTAAAGGCAAAATACATCAAAACCCCCCTGAACTATACCCGAAAAGTCGATATCACACCTAAACTATACGGGCGACCTATTACACACCTGAACATCTAAAAAGTGATATTAATACCACCCGACAGGCTGATGTGGCACAAATTATAAAAATAATTGAAAAATAAGCGCGTTTTAATTAAAATTTATTTATTATTTTCTTTTTTTAATTACAAAATATATATTTTTATAATCCCCACCCACCCTATCCCCACCCTTCCACCCGACCCAACCCTCTCTTCTTCATCCCCAACCTATGCCACCCTCGCCTTCTTCGTCCCCCCCCAACCCGCTAGCCCCACCCATCTCTTCATGCCCCTCCCCCCTTCTCTTCATCCCCTGTTTTTTTTTAATTCTCTCTCCTCCGTTCATGCCACCACGCCGCCGCCCATTGTGGTTTTTTTTTTTTTTTTTGAAATTCTTTGAAGGGCGGTTCGTGCAACCCTTCTTCGGTCCATTTGAAGGGCGAGTTCGTGCAATTTCTTCATTGTTGTTAAACAATGAAGAAAATTTTCCATTTGAAGGGCAAAGGCGTGTAATGAAAATTTCCCATTTGAAGGGCAGTTCGTGCAATATCTTCATTATTGTTAAAAGTTCATTTGAAGGGCAATTCGTGCAATTTCTTCATTGTAGTTACGCATTGTTTCTTAATCTTAGATAAATTTGAGTGTAAGTGGGACGAAAATACTTGGATTTGTTCAATTTCGGTGAAATGGAGAAAAAGAAGACGAAGGATTTTGGGAGTGGCGTTAGAGGAGAAGAAGTCGTGGTGGTGGTGGAATGGGAGTGGAGGAAATGAAGATGAAAAATAAGGGGCGGGCGGGGGAAATTTGTGCTAATGGAGATGAAGTGAAAAGGGAAAAACTTTTAAAAAACTTCATCTCCATGGGAGATGAAGTGAAGAAACAAACGAGGGGAAGGCACGAGTTGAAGAAGACACAATGAAAAGGGAAAAAAGTTTTTTAAAACGTGGGGCCCACAAATAAATAAGTAAGAGAGAAAAAGCAAATAACGTGTTGCGACGTGTCGCCCGACGTGTCGCGCGCGTGTGGAACACCTCCACACATGAGGCTCGGTTAAATGTCGTGAGGGGGTAAATAATATCACTTTTTTATATTTCTATGTGTGTAATAGGTCGTCCGTATAGTTTAGGTGTGATATCGACTTTTCGTGTATAGTTCAGGGGGGTTTTGATGTATTTTGCCATACTTTAAAGGAAGGGACCAGTACAAGCATACAGGAAACACCATCAACAAGTTTGGTCTAGGGTTAATTAGAGGAACATGTAGGACACTTTTAGGTAAAGTTACAAACTCAAATTAATGAACATGGTTTAGCTATTACTAACATACATGCCTTACTTAATTAATTATGATCTATGATTTATCAGACTTGAGTGAAATAAAATATAGGTTAAATAGTCCTATACAGTCTGTTAACTATGTGAGCCTGGTTAAAAAAGATCCCGAACCAACTAGCCTAAAAAAAATCAAATAAAACATGATCTATCAGACTAGAGGTCAACTGATCCCAAAGCAGGTAAGACACTACTGTTTTGACCAATAAAGGAAAACTTATAAGTCATATTAATCCTGAAGCAAGTAAACACTTAGAGATAATTAACAAAGATTATAAGCCCTTAACTGGCACTAAATATCTAGACATGATGATCAGAAACCACAAACACTTAGTCTAGTTAAGCATGATTAGCTAATCATTAATCTAGATTAGTAGTGATAAAGCAATGTATGAACTCTAACTGGACAAATATGATTAATCTATACTAATGGGTAAACATGATTGACATTGGACAGCCACAAAACTAAAGCAAGAAGAGATAATCTTTTAATCTAAGATTAAACTAAGCACAGATATAACTTACACATCTAAACAAGAACAAACTAGTTCTAACATATAGGCATCTAAAACTTAAGTAAATAACATACAAAACATGTGAAAGCAGGAAATTAAACTAACACAGAACAACCTAAAAAATGCAGGAAAATAAAAGAAGAAGAAGGGGAATTACCTCTTTTTCGTGCAGCCTTAGTCGAGATTTGAACTTGAGACCTTCAATTCTCCCCTCCAACACTCAGCCATACACCAGAAAGAAAATAAAAATATTAAAATTTTACTTAAACTCGAAAATTGAAGTTTTAAAGTAAATTTTTGCCAAAACTTAAAAGGAATTGAGTTTTTTTTAGCTAATACCTATGTATATCCCATTCCCATCCTCTCAAATAGTGAGAAATAAGGTTCCTTATATAGAACCCCAGATCTGAAAAAACCCCAATCTCAACTCGATGTGGGACTTTGCAATTCTGAGAATTGCTTACTTTGAAAACCACACTCAAAGGCTGAGATTTAACCTTAAGAATTCACAAATGGTTGGATTCGACCCAACAATGGGTCAATCCTTATGGTTCATCATGAACCAATAGGAATTCAGTATTCAAACCAAGTGCAAACAAAAATAATTAAAGTTTTTCAGCCATAAGACCGTTGCAATGCAGAAAAGTGAAGAAAAAGGAGGGATTATACCTTACTAAGGTTGCGTTTGGTGAGTTTGGAGACGGAGCATTAAATGTTTGCTCAATCCGGCCATGGTGGCGGTGCTAGGGTTTCGGATGAAACCCTTGAAGGAAAACAAATGACCCCTTAAGGGTTTTGTTTGGCGGAGGACACGCACCTATATACTTGGTGCTTTGTGGGCCGGGTCTGGCCCTGTATTAGGTTGGACTCAGTCCAAATTTTTAAGAAAAAAGGAGAGGGGCCCGATATACCCATATATATACATGATATATGTGTATATATCGTATACACGCTTATAAGGAGGGTAAAAATTCAAATTTATGCAATAGCCATAATTTGAAGTTTTATCCATAATTTGAACATTGCAAAATATGGCCATACCTAATTCAAACAACCAATTGAAGGCTAATTTTGTAAAAATGACTTTAGTTGACTTGAACTAATGAATTTGGATATTTAAATTAAGGCCATAATTAGACTAACAATTAATCACTTCAATTGTTGCCATTACTAGCCATGCAGTAAACAATTCATGGAATTTAACCACAATTAAACATTCAATTAATTATGATTAGTTCTAATAAATTGTACATATGCAAAATTAAGAATTGAGGGGTAGAAATGATTAATTCATTTACTTAATTAGATTTTCTTGAATTAAATAGAGTGAAATACTTAACAATTGACAACTTAACAATTTAAACAATTAAATAAATAATTGTTGTAAATTATTTTCCCTCTTGGTTAATTTTAGCAAAAGTATCATAATTGTAAGAATATGTAAATTAACATATGAATAATAATATTATAGAAATTATTTTACCAAATAAGAAATGGTGAAATATTATCTAAATAATTTTATAAAATCATTTTGACTACTACAAATACATATTTCACTCCGTTTAATATTAAAAAACTTTGGGTAATTAAAATAAATTACGGAAGGTCAAAAATTAGGTGTCAACAATAGCAGAGCCTCAAGCTGAGTCCATCAGTTTCCTCAAGGTCTTAGGGGTGTCAATCAGTCCAGAGAACTCAGGATTTCAAACAAATTCAGATAACCAAAGTAGTACAAAAAAGCATCAAACTAGAAGTTCCCAGGAAGGCAAAGGGGTAATACTTCAAATCTCAATTGATTCAATCCATTAAGCAATAAATGCACAAGACAGAGAAGAAGAAAAAAAGAATTTAGAGACAGGGGATAACATAGAGAAATTCAAACAAATCAACATGTTACAATGCCTTAGTGTTCACTCCAGAACAAACCAGATCATCAAGGCTCCAATTTATCAAATTCAAGTTCAGAGAAAATCAATTACTTCACACAGACAGATTTTATCTTTGTCTCTATTAGACTATTTGAACAAAATAGACTCAATTGTACCCTTTTCCCCTTGATCTAGTGACGGGGTTGCAAAGTCAAATGCATCCATATAACAAGCTCCCATGTAGTCTAACAACCTCAAGAATGTAGACCTTGGCTAATTTCTCAGCGTCATAAGTTATCCGAACCAGAATAAAATGACTTAGTCAACCTATTAAAGATAACCCATATGGAATCAAATTTCCCCAACGTCTTTCGAAGACCAACTACGAAATTCATTGCTATTCTTTCCAGTTCCACTCGAATGGCGTCCTCCCCTAAGGGAATGGGCATCTGCGAAGTGATGGGATGTTCACACTTTGCAAGTTCAAATGCATCCACTATGTCACACTTCATCTTAGCCCGCCAATAATGTTGTCTTAGACACATCTTAGTAGTGCCGGGATGAATGGAATACCTTGAATAGAGCCTGTCATGACTTATAGAGCATGTCATGACACTTCTTATTTGGAGGAGAGATACTATGAGCCAAGTTGAACTTGGCCCTTCTCAATCCTCTCTTTGAAGTGTCTTTAAAAGGCTTTTCTTATATCAAGTGGTTCATAGCTTGATCTTGGACACTTATGACTCTATAAACACCATCAATTTGAACCAATCCTCATCTAACACTTGATCAACATTGACACAGATTGGTCTCTTAGTTATTTTACCCTATAATTATGGTCATGGTGCAGTTTTTAATCCCTTTGGTCATGACAAAGAATGTGATAGGCCCCTATGCGTTATTCTAAGTTGGTTTTAGTAGCATAAGCTCTCAAAAAATTGTTCCAGCATGGTTAAACTATCCTAACCAAACGTAAAACCTCTATGTATCCCACAGCCATGGGAATGAGGTTTAGGAGGAAAAGGGGACCTCAGGGTCCTAAAAGAGAAGCAGGAAAGGGTGAGGTCATCACCTTCCCAAACCTTTTCTGAATCTTACTTTCAGTAAAAAGGGAGCAAAGGCTCCACTGGTCATTACTTCTAGTTCATGCCTAAGCTCACCTTTTACTCTTCTGAGGCACTCTCAACTCCTAACCGCATCCTCATGCCCAGAGACAACCACTAAGACTTTTATGGTTAAGATTAGTTTAACACTACCTTGAAATCAAATCCCAACTAAACGCCTAGTTGACATTGCCACAAGTTGACAGTTCTAGTTTACTCAACCTAGGATCTTAATCATAAAAGCTATTTTGAATTCCCTTTTAATCTTGACAGAATTTAAAACCACATAGACATCCAATTTAAGGATGATCTTTAGGACAGTGCGAATCAAGACAGAACCACAACAAGCATACTTCTTCTCTGAATACAATCACTTCACCCTTTTAGTCTTACAACATCATTTCTTATCATCATTTTTTATTAATACCAACTTCCAGGTTAATCATGAACAATTTATGAAAAAATTTAGGTAGACTTAGTAAAAAAGAATCAAAGGGGTCCCAACCTACACTTATTCTTTTCCTATTCTTTCCTATGCTTAAAACTATAGATTTTTTTTTTTTTTAAAAAAAAAAAAAAACAATGTCTACTTTTAAAGATCACAAAAAGTCAGTTTCAAGCACACAATTCATTTCAAAACACTCTAAATCCTGGACAGTTCAAGTAAAGTGCCTCTACGGTCTTCTAGTTTATTCTTGATTACCTAGACTAGATCAGAGTTCAAGATATCAGGGTGCAGTCTATTTTTATTTGTAGGTTCACACACCACCATTAAGGATCTCGACCTATCCCATGTTTTACCTAAATGTGCAACAAACAAACCATTTCAAAATCATGTTCGGGTCAGTTCAAATATATATTCAGACTGATTTAGGCTAACTCAAACATTATTCAGATAGACTTGAGAAAGTTTAGGAACCGAGTCATTCCAATCACCTTCAAATTCTTCTTAATTAGATTTGGACTTGTTTAAGTGCACTCACACTTATTAACCTTTTAGAGTCATTCAATCAAATCAACAAGCACATTCTGGAGTATTCAAATATATGGGACATTCACAGATATTAGTAAATATACTTAAATCCTTTCACGTGTTCATGCAAGTCCTAGCCTGGGTAAAAAAATACCAATCCACATAATTCTTATACTAACTGACTCATATAAAAAGGAATTTAGGTAGTTTCATATCAACTTCTCATCATTTAGATTTTTAACCCTTTTAAACTAAGTGATTAACTCATTGAGACAATATCAATATTTTAACTTCATATGAGCATATATTTCTATTATGATTATCCTTAAAAACTAATAAGGGTTGTGTGTGTGTGTGGGGAGGGGGGGGTGGGGGGGGGGGGGGGGTTAGCATCACAAGACCAAAATTTAGAACCAACAACCACACAAACATGAATAAATACTTGAAATAAACAGGAGACTAATATCATAATACTTAACTAAGCAACATATCATATAAATTGCACTTGAATGAATAAATAATAATGACAAGATAAATTGTTACCTTTTTTATGCGCAGCCGTTTCAAGATTGAACTTGGAAACCTCTTGTGCTCCCAATCCGAACTCAGCCACAACAAAATAAAGGAATCAAAACTTTAAAACTAAGAAACTCAACATTTAAAGTTAAGTAAAAAATTTCAACTAATAACCCTAATTTCGAGTATAAATCCTCAAAATATAGGTTTATATGTGTATCTTCCTCCCTCAAAATGCAAAGCTTGGGGTTCTATTTGTAGAACCCCAAAATTGGTCCTAAAATTTAGGAATACCTTTGTGGGACTTATGATTTTTCACAAATCTTTACTTGACTCGTCAAATGAACGAACGGGATGAGAAGAGGTTACAATCAACGGCTCGATTTGAGCTAGATTCACTCAATCCACTGGCAATACAACAAAATAAAGGAATAATAGAAAGAAAAGGGTAGATTGTACCTCTTAAGGCGTGTTTGAATGGTTTTTTTGCTAAAAAGCTGTGAACAAGGACGAAGCCATAAATGCTTCATCCTTTTTCTGCCAGGTTGACACCTTACACGCCCACTCCTCTACAGACATGCCTAAACGGCGATGGGACAGGAAAAAGAAAAGGGGGAATGGGGTGGTGGCACTAGGATTATAAAACCGTAGCCACAGATGACAAAAGACCCCCCCCCCCCTCTTTAGGGTCTGATTTTGTGAAGAGAGGAGTATATATATTTTGAGGGTTGGGCCGGGTCAAGTATGCTGTGGATTGGGCTCGCCCAACCATAAAAAGACGAAATGGGCCCTTTTCTCATATATATATATATATATATATACATAGAATATATATATATACACATAGAATATATATATATAGATATATATATATATATGTGTGTGTGTGTGTGTGTGTGTGTGTGTGTATACTTAAGTGTATATATGTGTATAAAGGGCAAAATGGGCAGTCCAATAAGTTGGCAAAAATTAATATATCAATTATTACCCGTGATATTTTAATTATAATCAAAATTAAGACATAATTAAACGATTAATACCATTAACAAGTTGATTTTGCAATTATGACCTTAATTGTCTTGAACCATGGATTGATTATTTCAATTATGGCAATAATTTGTACAAATGCATATTGAATATGCAAAATTAAGAATTGAGGGGTAAAAACGATTAATTCATTCAATTAATCAAGTCTCATGAATCAAATCGGAGTGAAATTCTCTTTAATCAATTAAATAGACAATTGTTTCAGATTACTCGTTCTCGAAAAATACGTAAATTATTTTCTAAATGATTCATAATTTTAACAGTTATTTTACTAAATAAAAATGGCAAAATTTTATCTAAACAATTTTATAAAATCATTTTGATATGTAGAAAAAATACATACTCCACTCTGTTTGATATTCACAGGTTCTGAATAGTTAAAGTAAATTATGGGAGGTCAAAAATCAGGTGTCAACACTCCTTAGTAGCCGAAGTGAAAGAAAAGCAGTTTAGTGATACTTACTTATTGTAGCTGAAGGAGGGGATTCACAAATACAAGACAAAGCCTTTTGAGGAAGGGGCAGATGATGGTATTTTGAGATACAGGCAGATGATGGTATTTTGAGATACAGAGGCAGACTATGCGTTCCAGATGTAGATGGGCTCAGAAAGCGGATTATGTCTGAAGCCCACAATTTCAGGTATTCTATTCACATAGGTTCCACAAAGATGTATCATGATCTTAAGGAGATTTATTTGTGGAACGACATGAAAAACAACGTAGTAGATTTTGTGGCTGACTGTCCAAATTGCCAATAGGTGAAAGCCAAACACCAGAGGCCTAGTGATTTGGCTCAGCGTATAGAAATTCCCGTTTGTAAATGTAAGATGATAAATATGGATTTCATAACAGGTCTATCTTGCTCGTTTTGGAAGCATGATTCAATTTGGGTGATTGTAGACCGACATACCAAGTCAGCTCACTTCTTGCCAGTAAAGACTACAGATTCTGCATAAGATTAAGCTAAGCTATACATTCAGGAGATTGCCCGATTGCATAAGACTTCTTTTTCCATCATTTCATATCATGGTGCTCAGTTCATAACGAACTTTTGAAAATTGTTTCAGAAAGGATTGGGCACAAGGGTGAACCTCAGCATAGCTTTTCATCTTGAGACAGATGGCCAGACAGAGCATACCATTCAGACTCTTGAGGATATGTTAAGGGCATGTGTTATCGATTTTAAAGGTAATCGGGATGATCATCTACCCTTCATTGAGTTTGTTTATAATAACAACTACCACACTAGTATCAAAATGGCACCGTACGAAGCTCTGTATGGGCAAAGTTGTAGATCGCCAATTGGTTGGTTCAAAGTTGGTAAAGCGGAGTTGTTGGGACCAGATATGTTCTATCAGGCTATGGAGAAAGTCAAGTTGATCCAAGAGCGTTTGAAGACTGCTCAGAGTCACCAAAAGTCCTATTCAGATGTGCAGTGTAGAGACCTAGAGTTCCAAGTTGACCTAGAGTTTCTTAAAGTTTAGCCTATGAAAGGCATTATGAGATTTGAGAAGAAGAGGAAACTTAGTCCCCTCTATATTTTGCCATATAGAATCCTGCGAAGGATTGCGCAAGTGCCTTATAAGTTAGAATTTCCACAGAAATTGGTTGCTATACACCCAATGTTTCATATATCTATGTTGCAAAAATTCATGGGAGATCTGTCTTTTGTAGTTCCTACAAAGATTATAGGGGTTAAATATAGCCTGAATTAGGAAGAAATTCTAGTGGAAATTCTAGTCGTTAAGTTCGCAAGTTGAGAACAAAGGAAATTGCTTTAGTGAAAGTGCTTTAAAGGAATTAGAAAGTTGAAGAGGCTATGTGGGAAGCTGAAGAGGAAATGAAGTCCAAGTACCTTTATCTATTTGAAGAGCAAGCCTTTACATTCAGATCTTGTGTTATAACCCTCATGCATTTCAGTATTTTAATTAATTCAGTAGTCATTCAGTTCAATATTATGTGTTCACGTATTTCCATAGAGTCTCAGAGTCAGCAGTAATTATAACCCAAACCATCATTCAAGGACGAATGATCCCAAGGAGGAGATAAGGTTGGACACATATTGTTAGAGTTTTAGTATAAAATTTGAAGGTTTGGAAGTTCTACAAAAATGGTCAACGGGCCTAATTCAGGCACCAGTAATCCCTTGATTAGTCGAGAACTTGGAGAAGGTTCCTTAATAAAAGTTGTAGTATGTGGAAATACCTTTCCATCCATATAAAGACCAGACCGAACGGATATCGAAGCAAGAAGTTATGAGCATCACAAAAATGCTCAAAGCTGCCTGTGTTGGCCATGCGATGCGCAAAGGGTGCGTGCGCATTGACCACGCTTCGTGGCCCAGAGCGGTCAACCTTCTCTCAGACCAAAGTCTTAGTCAAGCCCAGCATCGGGTGTGCAATGCAGGCCCAACACGCATGGATCGGATTTTTGAATAAGATTACAGGTTTTCGCATTTTAACTTATATTTAAGCTTGGTGGGTTCATTCCCTAACACTCCTATTCATGAAAAATCATCCTAAGGCAAGAAAGAACAAGTCACAAGCCTTAAGGACCCTCCAAGGTAAGCTCTATGATGGTTCTAGGTTGATTTCAAGTCTCTAATCCCTTTCTAACTCAAGAAAACCCTTCTAATCGATAGAGTTGTGACTGGAACATCATTATTGAGCGAAGAAACCCTAGAACTCAAATTCAAGAGGATTGAACTTCACTGGGCTTCCTGGTAAGGTTTTTAATAAGGTAGCACTATTGAGCGAAGAAACCCTTAACCAAGATATCATGCCGATTGGGTTTCTTGGTAATGTTTTTAATGAGGCAGCACTCAAGGAGTATTATAAGATGTGTGTACTCTTTTTCCTTCACTGGGCTTTTTCCCCACTATTTTTTCCTAATAAAGTTTTAACGAGGCACATTATCATTTAATGGACATCAAAAGGGGGAGGGGTGCGTGTTATGAATTCATTGTATTCATTAATTGAAGTGGATGTCCTTTAGATATACATGCATGTTACTAACACTTATCTAACATATCTTATTAATACTCTCATACAAATATGTAATATTCAGTGGTTTCGTACCCTATAAAAGAGATGTTCTCATTATTTTATGAATACATAAGAAATAAATGATAAAGCCTCTCCCATAGATCTTGTCCATATATATCCTGTTTTATATTATTTCATTTGGTTTCAATTTACAACATGCTCTCAATTTATAACAAATATACCTTTTTTCTACTTTTCAGAATTTAGAATCCCTAAAACTTTTTCTCATGTCTCATTTTCTTGGAGAATAGCCAACTCACCCTTCTTCTCCGGCAAAGCAATCTTTGGAGCGCTGACAAACTAGAGTAACTAATGACAATGCACAAACCACTGCTCGTCCCCTCTCCTCTGCCTCTTCCTTCTTCGTTTACTCGAATCTCCGATGATATCTAGAGAAATATCCAGATCTAGCTAGCATTCATCGAAATCCAATCATACATCACAGCTGCTTCACATTTCAACAATGTCTTTCTCCTCGCTCCGTGTTTTCGCCCGTATTTTTTTGTCAGAACTTGATCGACCGTATCCTTCTTTGTTTGTTGGCCATAGTCATTATCTTGATCTGGAAATGACCCCTATCCCACAATTATTATTTGGGAAAGAGAGCTACGAGGGAGACGAATCTGGCAGTGGAGCTTTAAGTTCGCCGCCGAACACATCCGATTTAAAAACACAAAACAGATCAAAATCTCTTCTCACATCCCCTTTTATTTATTTTCTACTTCCCTTACATCGTCACACCACCATGAATATCACCGAAAATAGACTTAAACTTTCAGATCTAATTGGAAAAAAAATAGGATCTGAATGTTACTGTAAGAGAATATATTTTTTTGGCCAAGTTTGTCGTCTTTTATACAGTGTAAAATATGTATTTAATTAGTATGTATTTGTTTTTAATATATGTATAATCAACGTATACTCAGTGTATAATGTATACATACATGTATATATATACTAATTATACACTATTTACACAATGTATAGAACTTGGCCGGAAAAAATATATTCTCCAGCAGTAACTTTCAAATATGGTTAATTTTCACCTAGATCTGAAAGTTTTAAGTGTGTTTCACAAAGATTCTAGAGATTTCGATATGCTTTGTCTTTTTAAATCGGCGTCTTCGGCAGTGAGTTTTAAAGCTCTGCTACTAGATTCATCTCCCTCACAGCTCTCTTGGCCGGAAAATGGTGGCGAGGGAGGCTTCATTTCAAGATCAGGAAAATGAATATGGACAACAAAAATAAAAGATGCAGCTGATGAAATTCCAGTATAAAACTCCTGCCAAAACCACTGAGCAAGAGAAAAACAATTATGAAATGCAGAGAAACGGTGGTGAGTGACCGGATCTCATAGAATATCGGCCAGATCTGAAAATTTTATCCTACTATCCTCGGAGATTAGAGCAAACGAAGAAGAAAGAGGAAGATGAGAGGGGACGAGCCGTGGATTGTGTGTCATCGGCGGTTACTTTAGTTTACCGAAGCTCCTGTGTTGCTTTGTCAGATAAAAATCCTGAGTCAGTTGTTCTCCAAGAAAATCAAAAGAGAGAAAGTGTTTTAGGGATTCTAAATTCTGAAAAGTAGGAAAATAGCATTAAAATATGTGTATTGAAATTTTAGGGTTTGGATATAACGTGTTTTTATTTTTGGCCTAAAATGTATTTCATGTCATATAGCCCAAAATTGGGTCATGTAAATTGTTGACCGCCACACTATTTTTTTTTCCTTTTTTTAAACTCAAAGCAAAACAAGGAAAAAGATAGTTGTTAAAGACAGAACTATGAGACCGTCAAATAAACTGCAATTGTACCAAAACTGGAAAAACGTGTGTAAGGGAGATACAAAGAGAATATTCTAATAACAAATATTTAATTTAACCTCCATACATCAAAAAGAAATTACTAAAAAACCCCATACTATTATAGTATAATGACCCACTTCGTCACTATAGCCTTTTCGGCACTTTTTTGAACTTTCCTCGAGCTTGTTAGGTCACTTTTGACTCGAGGGGACCGTTGACACGCTTTTCGAGGCATTTAGGTTTGATTTGGGTGACTTGTTGGGAAAATTGCGCTTTAAGAGAAAAGGAGTTGACTTTTGGGTAAACGAATTGGAAATCCATCAACTCAGAGAGGTCCGAATGGGCTTTTAGAACTTGTGCGTATATTTATTTCGATTCCCAATGCACTCAGGTGTATTTTGGGACTATGGTTGGGAAATTGATGTTGAGGTATCGGGGATTGACTCGGTCAACGAGACCTCCGTTGGGAATTCGAGGCCAAGAGTACATTCGTAGTGTGTTTTTATGTGTGTCTGTGCATGTGGTATGTGAGCAGATGGCCTCAGGTGATAGTTGAGATTGCGATTATTTTGGGGAAATTTGGTTCTGGTGCCCGCTATAGCGGTACCAGTAGATGGACACCACAGCGGCCAAGTGTATTTTGTGGCTAACCGTGGTAGAGGTCTGAGTGGCAGTCGAGGAGGGACCGCTGCAGCTGTCCCACTACCGCAGAAGCAGTATCGAGCTGATTAATTCATTAGTTGAGCATTAAAAGCCCTCAGTTCCCCATTCTTTATTATTTCGACTTTAGAATTCTTGAGAGCTTTTCAAGGAGATTCTTGGAGGAAACTCTTGGTGGTAAGTTCTTCTAATTCCTTTACTTTTCCATTGTCCTTAATCACCTTAGAATTCCTTTATCTTGATAGTTCATTCACTATTTGAGAATTAAAGGAAGGTTCCATGAGTTCTTCTTTCTAGGATTCTAAATCAAGATTTATTGATTGGGTTAGCTTCATTAAACATGGAATTGATGATTATAACATATTATAGCATGATTCTTCCTAATTAGTGGCTAAATTATGGGATTGGAGGTTAGGGTTTATACCCAAATTTGGGGGTTTTGCCTAGAATCCAAATTTGAGTAAATTGTTGGTTCTTCTAGCTTGATATTGATGGGAACTGATCACCTAGAGCTTTAATTTTATGTGGATACCTTTTGATTCCTAATTTCACCCTTCTAGTTCATAAACCCCTATTCCATAGGTTGGGGATTTGGGTCTTGAATAGAAGTAGGGGTTGTGTAATGTCCTTTGTGATTCTAATTCCATGATTCGGATATGTTAGAATTTCATTATCTCGAAGCTCAAAGGAAAGCGAAGACTAAGGAGTGATCGTTGGAGACTTTGATGTTCGGCCTTCTAAGTAGGTTACGGTTTATCTTATGGAGATACTTGGATTAGCGAAACGTATGCTTAGATGATATTGTCGAAGAATGTCTGTAAGCCTTCGGGTACGATGTTGGGATGGATATTGTCTTAGGTTGGGCCTTATTGTATGATTTGGGGCTAGCCATCCCGTTGTGTTGTTGACTCATCTTGATATATTTATTGTGGTTCGTTGATACATTGAGACACTGATGCTTGTGGCTAGCGATATATCATGGATTTGATATTGCAGTACTTACTCGTTCGATAATGAGATAAGAATGGTGACTTATTAAGGCGTATTGTGTAGCTTTATTGTTGATTTTACTTGTGTGGCGTGTGTGATACTGTTTCGGATTATATTGGTTGTTGATATCACATTTCATCATATTTATACGCATTTCCATGGCACATAGATATATGCATGGTTCTGGTACTGATGATAACATGTGAGAGAGTGTAGCCTCCGAGGTTTCTGCCAGAGAGCATAAAACAGAGATGAGTGTTCGTTGCTCGGGGATTTTGCCGAGAACAGTAACGACCCGTTTAGTTATTATAGTCCTTTTGGAACTTTAGCCCCTTTTAGAGCTTGGTTAGCTCATTTTTGACTCGAGGGGACTATTGACACGCTCCCCGAGGTGTCTAGATTTGATTCGGCTGACTTTTTATGAAATTTGGGCTTTAACCCAAAAAGAGTTGACTCAAAGCTGACTTTTGGGTAAACGGGCCTTTTTTTGAAATCTGTTTATTCCGAGAGATCCGGATGGTCATTTAGGACTTGTGTGTGTATTTGGTTCCGTTCCCAATTCACCCGGATGCATTTTGGGACTTGGTTGGGAAATTATAAATGAGGTATCGGGGGTTGACTCGATCAATGAGGCCTCCGTTGAAAATTCTGAGGCCACGAGTGAGTTCGTAGCGTGTTTTTATATGGGTCTGTGTATGTGATTTGTGAGCAGATGGCATCGGGAGTTGGTCGGGATTTCGGTTGGAACTTGAAAAAACATTTGGAATTCTAGTACCTGGTGTCCACCAGAGTGGCGATGCCGTAGCAGTGGGATGGCCGCTGGGACGACCAAGTCTATTTTGCCTAGACCGTCCCGGCGATCTAAGAGGACGCCGAGGCGGTGGAGCCAGGGCGGCCCCGATGCCGCTGTGGCGATATCGGGCCTGTTATTTCATTAAGTGTGTATTAAAAAGCCCTTAGTCTATCATTTATCACCGTTACGAAAATTGAGCTCTTGGGATTTGTTCTAGAAGATTCTTGGGGAAAATCCTTCGTGGTAAGTCTTGCTAATCTCCTTACTAATTCATTAGTCCTAATTATCTTAGAATTCCTCTTTCCTTATTAGTTCCTTAATAATGGAAGATAAAAAGTGGATTTAATGGATATTCTACTTAGGCTTTAAATGATGAAATTGATTGGTTTTATGCTAGATTATGATGTATCTAAGGTTATTAATCATATATCTTCCATTATTAGTAATGAATCCTTGAATCAAAGAGCCAAAATTGGGGGTTATGCTTGAATTTCAAAATTGGATGAATCTTTGAGTTAATTTAGTAATTAGTTGATGAGTTTTGATCACCTAGTGTTTAATTTGATATTTTACCCCCGAGTTTCCCGTTTTGTTCTTGTGGGACCCGTTTCCCCAAATTCTAAGGCTGGTTTTGACCTAATTTGAATGATAGCAATATAGGTATCAATCTTCGTGATTTCTAATCTAGATTTCGAATGTGCCTAAACTTCTTTGATCTTGAGGCTCAGGAAAAGGTCAAGGCTAAAAAGTGATTGTTGGTGTATTATTGTTCGGCCATCCAGGTAAGTTATGGCTTACCCTTGGTGAGACTTTGTGTAGCGAAGCATATATTTAGATGATATTGTCGGAGACAGCATGTAAACTTTTGGGTATGAAGTTGGGTTGGATATTGTCTTGGTTGGGCCCTATTATGTGATTGGGGCTAGCCACCCTGTTGTGTTGTGATTTGATTGTTCTAATGTGTTGGCTTGATGCCACGTGTTGTTAGTAGATATTGAGAACTGTTGTTCCATCTTAATTATGATATTGTAGTATCTTATTGGTTGATGTTGATACGAGAATAGAGTTCTATATGACTGGTGTAGTCTTTCATGATATAGTTGGCGTACCCATATTTGGTACTTGTGATATTGATTCGATTATTTATGTTGACACGTACCTTGCACGCATTCTCATCCTTCATGATATACTGTTGATATATTATTGATAATTGATGAAATGCTGTGATGAGCTGGGCTCAATTTTGGATGAGAGTGATGTGAGAGTCCGATATCCGATGTTTGTCCCAGAATCGTGTATTGAATAAGTGCATAGAATTCGCGGGTCCCCAGTGGTGCCGGTGAGAACCCTCATTAGGCAAAGAATCTGAGTCGTCATTTATCGTTTGGCAAAAAGATCGGGATAAGTTACACTTGGGCTTCCGCGAGGTCGCTTGGTTTGTGCTACCGAGATGTGGAGGTATTCCGTCGGGCCACATGTGTACACAACATGTATAGCATTGCATTTGCATTCATACATTATTGCATTGCATTGTCGCATCATGGCTTATATTGAGATGGTTTGGTGCTTTACTTGAGATGTTGGTTTGATTGGACATATTGGACTTGGCACGTTTGGGTTTAGATGCTTTCTACTTAGGCCATGATGTGTACTTGGTTCCGATTATGTTTGACTTACTTGTTGACGACCTGCCCATCTTGCTTTATTATACGGATTATGTTAGCTATACTTGATGGGCTTACCCATTGTGGTTTTTCTTGACTTACACTTGTCGCATTCTTTATGAGTTCGGGTTCTAGGTTGGGTCTTCTTCGTCTCTCATGGGCGATAGTCGCGATTAGGACGCTTCTAGTTTACGGTAAGCACGAGGATGTTCGTGCACCGAAGACTCCTCCTATTATGTCTTACTCTTTCTAAACCCGAAACATGTTTTTGATGTATTATTACATTCCAGACTTGTATATTTTCACTTAGATGTTCTTGTATGGCTTAGACCAGACCCTAGGTGTATTTTCTTATTTTCGCACTATTTCTATTATATACTATTGTAAGACTTACTTGATTACTCTCTTCCGCTTGATTGATCAATTACTTATGTCTTTATTTTCGTTGGGTTGAGGGTTCGCTCACCGAGGTGGGAAAGGTAAGTGCCTGCACGACTTAGCCAAATTGGGTTGTGACAAGTTGGTATCAGATCCCTAGGTTACCCGGTCTATAATACAAGAGCGTGTCTAGTATAGTCGCGTGGATCGGTACGGTGAGCTCCGTACTTATCAGCGAGAGGCTATAGGACATTGGGGAAATCTCACTTTCTTTCATTCTTTCTAACTACTTTATTCTAATTGGTATCCGGAAAGATCAAATTGGTATGACTCTTATCTCTTCTCTCACAGATGGTGAGGACTCTGTGGACACCTGATTTTTAACCTCCCATAATTACTTTACTTACTCAGGGTACTTGGACAATGAATAAGATAATTTGGCATACTTGCAAAGATTAACATTTTTGAATAATTTTAAACAATTATTCAGGTTAACATTTTTACTTCCATAAATTAATAGGGACACTTTCAAAGCTTTATTAATTATTCAGAAATTTATCAGCATTTTACAGTACTTTCTTTTATTGGATTATTTATTTCTTTCCCTACGAGTGTATATACACTCGATATGTGCGCGAATACATGCGTGATATACGAAAGGGTTCAGATTTAAAAAAGAAAATATAGGGCCAGGTCCAGCACAGAAAGGGGCTGACCCGGCCCAAACGGCAATATAATACTCCCTCGGTTCAATGACCAAAAACATAAGGGCCATTTTGTTATTTTCAAATAGGGGTAGGGTAAAACCCTAGCCGCCTCCCTACTCCCTCACCCCTCTATACCCCTTCCCCCTTTGTCGGGTCAAATCGCCACCTACTGTGCGCCACTAGTGCAGTGACGTCGTCGGGTGGTTGAAAAGAGGACTAAGTTTTAAAAGCTTCATCCTTTTTTCTCTTGTTTTGCTCGATTTTCATCCAAACAGCCCCTATAAGTTACAATTCACGATTTATGTTTGTTTTTACTTCATTTTTGTTTTTACTTCATTTACAGTTGTAAGGGACGATTATGACCGTTGATTGGCATGAATCTTGAATCTGAGCCCTTCCTCTGTGATCTGGGCTTGAAATTGTGAAGTCCCACATCGTTGTTTGAAACATTGACAGCATCCTGGGGTTTCTACGAGTAAAAGAGGTCAGATTTTGAAAAAGAATTAAGAATTTGAGATATAAAAAATTCTCAAAAGTTGAATATTTTTTAGTCTTAAGGTTATTTCGATTTGCTCAAAAACCTAGTCTCTAAAATCTTGGTTTTTTATACTTTTGGTCGCTGGACTTGTGTTTGGAGAGGGGAGTTTTCTCAAATCCACGTTTGGTCTTGGCCGTGCCCAAAAAAGGTAATATTCATTTTGTTTATTGCCTTCCTTTAAATTTCTTTCAATTGTGCCTTCATTTGTTGTTTAGAATGGTTTCTTGTTAATAATAGATAGTTGTTTTCAGTTTAATTGTTATGGTAGTTTCCTCTTA
>NC_081348.1:59436055-59441965 GCF_029784015.1 Lycium ferocissimum | reverse complement strand
CCAAAACTTCTAGTTTGATGCTTTTTTGTCCTTTTTGGTTGCCCGAATTTGTTTAAAACCCGGCTCGGAGTTTGACACCCCAAGCCCTTTGAAACCGATGGACCCCTTTGGGGTTGCTATTGTTGACACCTAATTTTTACCTTCCATAATTTATTTTAATTCCCCAAAGCTGAATATTAAACGAGTGAAATATGTTTGTAGTAGTCAAAATGATTTTAAAAAATTATTTAGATAATATTTCACATTTCTTTTTTGGGTAAAAAAATTTTTATAATATTATTATTATATGTTAATTTACATATTCTTACAATTATGATACTTTTGCTAAAATTAACAAGAAAAATAATTTTAAACAATTATTTTTTTAAATTTGTTTAAATTGTTAAGTTGTCAATTGTTAAGTTTTTACCTTTTAATTAAGAAAATCATAAGTAAATAATTAATCATTTCTACCCCTCAATTTTTAAATTTTTGCATATTCAATTTATTAGAAAATCATAATTAATAATGTTTAATTGGGGTTTAAAATTTCCCATGAATTTTTTTTGAGGTAGTAATGGCAACAATTGAAGTGATTAATTGTTAGTTAATTAGGGCCCTTTAATTTAAATATCCAAATTCATTAGTTAAGTCAACTAAAGTCATTTTTAAAAAATTAGCCTTAATTGGTTGTTGAATTAGGTAAAATGATTAATTCATTTACAGGGATTTTCTAAACCAAAACCCTTTTTATGGGCCTTTTTAATTTTTTTTTAAGTTATGATACGAAAAAATAAATGACTTTTTTTGGGCAAAAAAACATTTTTTAAAAATAAATCATTAATCACATTAAGCTCGTGGTCAATCGTATTCTCGTTTTTATCAGGGGCGTAAGACCTTCCGGGATCGAACCCACTTTAATGTGGCCCAAAAAGTTTTTTTACATTTTTTGAAAAAATAATCTTTAAACCCCCTTTTTCCCTAGCATAAAAAAAGGTAGCGACTTTAGTAAATACTAAAATCCAATTAGAGACCAACAACCTCTAGTAACTTTTATCCCTTTAAACCCCGTGTAAAAGCGAACCATAACGGATAGCGACTCCGGGGATTTTCTAGGTTCTAACCATAAGGGTTTAAATATAATGTGATTTTAATGTACTTATTTTTTTATGTGTTTAAATTTCGCAATTATAAGTCGTTCATTTCATATCATAAATTCCGCCATTTTGGCAAAAAATATGGTTTCAAAGGGATACGCGGGATCGCGGTCTAGCCTTCACTAAAAAATCGAAACACCCTTTCTTTGGAACACGTTGAACATTAAGTTAGTGTGCGGTCACCCAACGGTCGACAACGGTTTACCTCGAGTAGTCTGCTCGGGTCCAAGGTCAATTCGAAAAACCAACTCTTGCATTAGCCCAGGTTAAAGCTGAAACAGATCCAAATATGAAGTAAACTGGGAGGTTTGGATATTTTAGACGTATCCAAACCGATAGGAGACCCCATGTCGTACGACCTATCGTCAAAACACGGCATCTCGTATTATCTGCATTTGGAAACAGGAGTCCAGAATGAAACCATTGGAGAAGTGGGGGGGGGGGGGAATTACTTTGATTTCTATTTTGTAGATGTCGATCAACTTGAGTTTCGATAGGTCCCGACTACACTAAGGTTGTTGCGTATTTGGGGGGCCAGTGCCCCGGAGGAGCAAAAGGGGATTTCGTGTCACTTAGGAAATTTGACATCCATTATGACTATGACGGGGTGGAAAGAAATGATGAAGTGATACCGGATTGGATGAAGATAGGATGGTTTTGATTCGGGACGACATCGAAAGACGCCTACTCAGGGAGTTTAGGATGTATTCACAGCGTAGACTGGGGCCCCGAAGTGAAAGAAGGAAGAAACCGACCAAAATCTTTAATGGCGAAAACCACTTACTCCAAATTTGTATAATGCTTTCTTTGAATGACGCCCTGGCCTGCCCCCCACCCTTCTGAGAGCTATACAAATGGTTTGGAAGCTTTAGATGGTTTTGTGGAGCATCCCGGGAATTCAAGACTTAGCCAAAGGACGGCCACCGACCTTTAGCTTTTGCCATTCGCTTTCTGAAAACCATGTTTTTTCCCAAATATTGGTCCTTAAACATAGACACCCGAGTTATTTCGGTCACCCATGCCATCTTCTACGGCATAACCTAGCAGGAAGAAACTAAATACTTTGACATAACCCCAATCATACTAGCCAATTTATACCGAAACCGAGCCTCTGTCGAATCTACAAATATTTCCAAGGCAGTTGTACGAGCTATTTTTCCTAAGCCATCGGCACTTACCTTTCCCCTCGGAAGCGAACCCTCCCCAAAAATGTATAAACACATAAAGAATGAAATTAAGCAACTGAAATAGAACAAATACGTAAGTCTCACGATATAATATATAATCTGGGAAAAGTGCGAAATAATAACAACACCCCGGTGGTCTAGTCCGAATAACACAAGGCATCTAAAAAGGAAATAGTACAAATTGAATACTAATGCATAAGTATCTATGTCTCCGAATAAATAGGACATAAAGATAGAAAATCTTCAAGGCAGGAGATATACTCGGAAACTCAAAAGGAAGGTGAAGCGATATCGACCACGCTCATGGAAGTGGGCGCGACTCGATACTTAATCAAAAGAAGCGCAAGTGCGGTGGGCAAGAAGAAATAGTCTTGTGGCATCATCGGCCGCTAAGCTGTTTAAAACAATCCGTTTAATAAAGGATAAACGGATAAACCAACTAGTATAAATCAAATGTAATCGAATCCAAGTACACCTCTTCCCTAAGTAAAGCATCTAACCCCAAAGGGGCCCCGAATTTTAAATTAAACCCAACATCAAAAACAACCCAAAACATCTCAAAATCAAGCAAGCAATAATGGATAAAATAAAAATTTTTTGACCATGTACTGGACGAAAATACGCATCTCGGAGAAACCAAAAGGTTGACTAAAGTCAAAGCCCCGCCCCGATCTTTCCCAAAAAAACCCGAAACCCCGTTTTTCCCCACCGGGTTTCTCATGCACCACTGGGGGGACCCGGAGCCCAGCATTAAACGATTTCGAACTAACATCATACCCCGGCTTTCGTAAAAAATCAAACGATTAAGGAAAATTAATACGGACTTTCATATAAAATCACTCAAGAAAAAGGTTTCTAATATCAATTTCATTAATCAACAATTTGGGGAGAAACGAATCGACCATTCACGTCATCAAAGAAAAAGGGCCCAATCTAAGGCTCAAATATCATCCATACCAACTGTCATAAAAATGGGGTGAAAATTTAAATCACATCAAAATCAGCTCAATATCACAAGTACCAACTAGGGTACGCCGACAATGTATCATAATCAAGAGGACAACGAGAATCGTATTTACCGAGCGACTCGTGGCATCAAGCGAAGCCGATAGAACAATCAAATCACACGTAATCGGGTGGTGGCCCAGACACCTAGCAAGGGACTGACCCTAAGGAAGCGTATCGACCCGACTTCGCACCCACGAAGGTTCATGCTATCTCCCGACAATATAATCTAAATATGTGCTTCACTATATGATCTCGCCAAAAAATGTGTAACTACCCAAGGATGGCCGAGCCGCCGAGCACAATGACCCTCGCTCGTTTTGCCTTGCGCTGCAACTGAATCTCGGAACTAAGTAGTCTAAAAATAATCGAAATCTAGATTAGAAAATGATAAAGAATGCTACTAATATTGCTACTATTCAATTTAGTCAATTCCAACCCTAGGAGTGGGGGAGACGGGCCCTTGAGCAAAACGGAAAATTCGAAAGCAAAATATCAAATTAAGCACTATGATCATAACCCAACCACTAATTACTTAACTCAAGGATTAGTCACTTCATTTCTACAACCCCAATATTTGATATAAACCCCAACTCTTTGATTAAATTCAACATTAGAAATAAGATATAGGGTTAAATGCTAGATTATCAAAATCTAACATAAACATCATCAATTTTCATTACTGCCTAGAGAAAGTGTTCATCAAAACTTCTTCCAACTTCCATCACTAAGGGATTATTAAGGGAAATTTGGATGATTAGGATTAAAGGAAGAAAATAAAAAATGGATTTACCTCCCAAAAATATCCCAAAACTAACCAAAGCTCTAATTTCGAAAGGGGAAAAAAGGGTTAAAGGGTTATTTAAATCACACTTAATGAAATAAAACCCAACCCAACGGAAAGGCACCAAAACGCCCCCGAAGCCCCGACGGCCCAAAAATCGCCCCCGGCGGCCCAAAATACCGCCATAACGATGCCCCGGGGCGGGCCCTGCGCACGGGGGTCGGTTCCAAACCCTAATTTTTTCCAAGTCCCGGCCCAAAAATTTTAAACCCAAATCCCCAGGGATCCGCCCCAAACCATACGCACCCCAAAAAAAACGAACGTGTCGGGGCCCCTTCCCTGAGGTCTGGACCCAGTCAAATTCGATACCTCATTTCTATTTTCCCCCCAACCCAAAAAATTCTAAAGAAAAAAACCCTCCAAAGAACCTTTTCGAAATCGACGACTAAAAAAGGTTCATTTACTCAAAAGTCAACAATCAACCTTTTTTCACTTTAAGCCAATTTCAAAAAAGTTGCCCGAATCCAGCCTGACACCTCAAAAGCATGCCAACGGTCCCTCAAAAAGGGGAAAAGTCAAAAAAGGAAAAAATTTTCAAAAAGACTATAACGCCCAAACGGGCAAAAAGAACTTACTCCCCCCAGGTTTGACCCCTGCATAGATAAAGGGTTAGGGAACAAGACTTGGAAGCGGCCGAAAAGGATGGTCTTGGGGATTTTGCCCTTTGGGGAACAAAAAAAATTTGGACATTCCCTTTTCGATTAAAAGGAAAAAGCATTCAAGGATGTTAGACTTCATGTCCGGGAAGATGGTTAAAGAAAGTGTCCATTCACCACTTTGGGAAATTTGGGGGGATTCACCCATCCTTGGTTTTGAGAAAATTTTGGGAGGATTCAAGTCATGCCCAAAGGAGGGATTTTACTGACTATGAATGATAGACCGCGAGCTTTGAATTGCTACAGAATGGAAACCAAATTTGGGGTCCCCCTACTTTGCCATGTAGGTTTCATCCCCGGGTGTTGTGGAGGCCCCTTTCCCCCTAACCCATTTCTACAACTATGTACAAGACAAGGTTGGCCGAGATTCGAGCCCGTTTTTCGAGGGGAGTAGGCGAGTTGCCAAATATTTAGAGAAAATTAGCAGAAAAACCGTCATAGAAAGTCCAAAGAATTGAGCTTTCTAATGATTATTTAATTGGTAGATGATCAGGAAGACAAGAGACGTCGCCAACCAATTTTTTTTGAAAGGGGTTTTTTTTGGAAACCCCTTTGACATCGGGCCCTCTTCATCCACTAATCCGAAAAGGGGAAGAAAACAAACAAAGGGGTCGGGGAAAAACCACCACCGAGGAATTTTGGATTTATTTTTGCCTATCTTTACTTTATCTTTTTTATTGGGGGGAAACAATTTTTATTAATGATTAGGGGAAGGTTTGATTCAAAGGGACATTTATGTTTCAAACGATTAGTACAGGTTGGGGAGTCGAATCAAAATGCTTTTGTGACTTATTTGCTTTCATATTTTCAAAAAGTTAATTTATCTCAAGTACCACCCCTCACCCAAAAAAAATAATGAAAAACACCCATTGTTAACCTTCCGAATCGAGGAACATCAAAAACGCGCCAGCGAGGTTTTAGAAAGAATGAGGTCCGTTTCCCCCAAAAATTTGGGTTTCAAAAAAAAATCCGAGCGGCAAAAACCAAGATCAAAGAGGGCCGAGGTTAATGGATTGACGGAGAGTTGCTGGTAACGTAAACCGCGAACGCCCGGACAAAGGAAAAAAGGGTCATTCCTAAAT
>NC_081348.1:59413561-59435955 GCF_029784015.1 Lycium ferocissimum | reverse complement strand
TTGCACCTTAGCACTTAATTTCCATAATGTCATAAAATCATACTAAAACGACATAAGCTTCTACATTCCATTTCAATGCAAACTTACATCATTTTACCTTCATTTACATTGCAAGGATCACAACACACAACTAACATACTAAACAAAATTAATCCATTTCCATTCCAATTCCATACACCATTAAGTACCAACACCTATATTTCCAACTTCAACCAAATTCATTCAACTTTCATTTCCAATATGAATTCCACCATAACCACAACTAGAATACAATATAAAATTCAACTCATCTCACTTACACACTAATACACACACACGGCCACATGCACACATACACACCCACCATGCAAACTTTCATATTTCCATATATTCTACTCATTTCTACATACTACAACATATATAAATCTTCCATAACATGAAAAAGAATAGAATTCTTACCTTTTCTTCAATTTTCCGCATGCCACCAAAGTGGTTTTCTTGCTTAAACAATTATACCATGTCAAGAAGTGGTCTTGAACTTAGTAAGAATTCAAGAAGAACGGAATTTTTGGATCAAGAATGAATGGCTCAATTTTCTCCTCCTCTTGCTTGGCCGATTCTCTCCTTCTTGTTTTTTTTTTTTTTGTTGTTCATTCTCCAATTTCTTGAATTAAATGATGACTTCTCTCATATTTATATATAATTCCCATGATCATGCGAGGGGGCACATGCCTCTAGAAATTTCTTAGAAATAAAGATGACTTATTTGTCATCTTTTCTTTTTCTCTTTTTTTTTGCATGGCACCTTTGGAACCTTCATGAACCTCATGTAAAATTCCCGTTTTGCCCTCGACTTTCCTCAATATTACCATTTCGCCCCTAGCCTTCCACATTATTTCCATTGGCCATTTTGCAAATTTCTCTTTTTACCCATGGTCTTTCCCAACATTTTCGTACTACCAATGTTCATGAATAGTATTCCTAACAACTCGTACCTTAAAATAATTCTTGAAAATGACCTTGTCCTTATCTTTCCACGACTTTCTCGAATTATCCGAATGTATGAAGTACGGGATATAACAGTAGTACACTAGTACGTTTTCTCACATATAATGCTTATCCCATGTTCTTAATGTCATTTGTAACATAATCATAATCACAACATATCAAGAATCATGACTCATCCCAAGCTACTACTCAAAATCTCATAATTCTCATCCTTGTAACCCATTTTCTATCTCCCTTCATAATCTAAGTCTTTCAACCTCTCAATGTCTTAAACAATATGGAATTATCATAAAACTTACCTTAGATAGTGTAGGAATGAGCTTTGAGTGGAAATACTTCACTTCAGCCAAAACCCTAGTTCACTTCCAATGGGATTTCTTGACTTGGATGAACTCTAATGAGTTTCTTACACTTGATTTTCTTGGTTTGATGAAGTTGATCATAAATTTCTCTTGAGTTCTTGTGGGAGAAGTGTGGAGAACTTTCTAGAGGGTTCTTGAGGTGTGGAGTGGGAAAATGAAATGAATTGAATGAGATTGGGTCCTTATATCAAATTTTAAAATCTGTCCCGACATGAACATACGGACCAACATACGGTCCGTATCTTTTATATGGACCGTATGTCTGACCGTATGTTTGGTCCAGTGAAGGTCCCCATTCTGGGCAGAACATACAGCCTAACATACGGCTAGTATGTTTTATACAGTCCGTATGTTGGACCGTATGTTGCCCAACTTTTCGGAATTCGTTCTCATCGACTCGTTTGATCTCCAATCCTTATGGAACCTTCTTAACACTTGTTTAGCACCTCATTAGCAATCCAAGGGACGTTATAACTCTTCTCCAAGACATCATTAAGTCATCACTAACTCGTCACTCGTACATCCTTTCCAATACATAACGTATACCTTGCCTTTCTTGGCAAACTTTCTTCTCTTGCCTCGAATGTCTTTGAAATCTCAATTAGGATCATCAAATGCCATTTCTTACTCATCGAAACATCGTATACTTTGTGCCCTTCGTTAGTGTATTCACTGTGCATGAACGAAAAAATTTTCGAGATGTAACAGAACCGTAACAATAGTTATGTGTTTTTCATTTACACGTATCTTAAGAAAGCATTAACAAAGATAATATTTTGACGATTTAAAAAAAAAAAGTCTGTGTTATCTCTCCTCAATAAATATTTATTATATATCTATATCAACTCTTTTAAATACTTTAATTAATAAAAAGGATAAAATGGGAAAAAAATTCCTAAATTTATGTTGATTTTTTTTTTTTAAGGAAAAACATTTTGAGATGAATATTTTTAGTAAGGACGACCAGTATTTTGACACGGAGAGCTTTCCGTTGAGAAAAAGAAAATAAGTTCAGAATACAAAAGTTAGTTTATTTAATTTTGTGTCAATTGAGATATCAATTTTTTTTCAATAAAAGAAAGATGATATTACCTCAGTTTATTTTTTTTTTTTATTTGATTCATAATAACCATTTTCTCAAAAATCAACAAAGCATTTATTTTTTTAAAAAAAAAATTAGCTTACTCAGTTTTTGAAGTAAACATAATATTCCATTTATTCTCTTGTACTTGTGCGATATAAGAATTTTCTTTTACTTTTCTATTTTAGCTAATCATGACAGAATTACGTATTTTTTCTTGAACTATATTCTTATCATTAAAAAGTTATTTCTCAAACTTACTTTAGTACGAGTAAATTAAATTTATATTTTTAAACTAGAGTAAATATAGGTAAGTTAATATAATAAGTAATTATTTATTTTTAAGGAAATTATAAAATGTATACTGAGTAAGTAAAAGCTAACGGATGCAATATTGAATCTCGAAGTACATACAAGCATCTTCGTGGTGCTCCATTTTGCTACACCAATTGTAACACCCCAATTTTTTTAAAAATTAATGCTTGCATTTTCGATTCACCATATCTTTTTAATGATAAATTTTACTTCACATTTTCTAAACGTGAATTTTACAATATATGAAAATTGTTTATTTTAAATTGTGATAATATTTATAAGAAAATGTTGTGGTATAGTTATGTAAACTACTCTTACTATTATTCTCTTAAATTAATTATGCAATGGAATAGATATTTGTGTATTTAGGGCAACCCCCTTTTTGTGTTTATCCAAGGAAAAAGTTTGAGCAGCCCATCTTATGCTTATCCAAGGTGAGATATATCAGCTTTTGTGTCATGTCTTTCCTCCTCATCAAATTTCGTTTTTATTGCTAAAGAGAACCTCAACCCTCTTCTCGTCTCATCAAATTCTCCCATTAAATCAACCAACAAGACTTGTTTTTGTTGAACCACAAATTACTTCTCTCTCTTTTGTGGTAATATTACTAAACCTTTTTTTGCACTGTAAACTGTTAGTATTTTAAGAATATCTCCTTGTGTAGTACTCCTTTTCAAGTGACTAAGAGGAGGGTTGAATTTACAAGGAGACATTTGAAAATGGTTGGCTTTGTTGTGATGAATGAGAAAGAAGACGTTCTGTGTGGGACTTTTTTTTGTAAACTTTTAAAGCAGAAAGTTTTGCTTTGTTCCTTTTGAAGGTTAATTGATGGGACTCTCAACCTTCTATCGGTTAATGATAAGTTACATGGAAAATTAGTGAATTTGATCCGTGCTTCGCGCGGTTATTTCGTGATTAAATACCAATGGATTTATGCTATAATTTTTTTGCTAGATTATATTTGAGAGATAAAAAAGAAGAACCATGAAAGTTATTAATATCAGCTATAAAAATCACGTCTATTAATATCATACTAATAAAATTTAGGCAAGTAAAGCACTTGGACTAAAAAGTACAAAATTTGTTAGCTATCCTTATTGCATGCGCAAAAGATTCCTAAAAACTCAATTTCTCATCTGATGGCACCATTCATACTTCTATAGTTCTATCAAATATGGTTAAAAGATATACGGTGAGACTAAGCAAGGAATCATTCAAAAGTAATATAAAATTGATTGACCTTCATTCCATCAAAAGTTTTTTTTTTTTTTCCTTATATATGATTTATTCACAGAAGAAAATTTAAAAATAAAGGATATATAATTAATTGACCTTTATTCCTTTTCACGTGAAATTAATTATGTAGGCGCAGACTTTTTCTATCAAACAGCTTCATCTAAAAAGGTAATGATGTATCAATTATCTCTCCTTATGATAGACTTTAAGTAGACGTTTGACCATGAAAATCAAATATTTATCATTTTATTTGGAATTTTAGAGTTGGAGTTCAAGATGGAGTTGTGTTTGGTTATAATTTTTGCAAAAAATATTTGGTTGTTTGAATGTATTGGAAGTGAAAAAGGTGAAAAAAAGTGAAAACAAAGGTTTTAGTTCTTTTCTAAATTCCAAATTCCAAATACATGGTCAAAAGTTGATTTCCAAATAAAGCAAAATAATTTTTCGGAAAAAAGTAAAAAATTCTCATGGCCAAACAGGCCCTAAATGTCTCTGAATCACAATTTCTTCTGAAGATGCTAATTAAAAATGACTTAACAATATCCTCATAAACGAAATATTCCAAATGCAACAAATACACACATTAATCAACCTGAAAAAAGAAAAAAGAAAAACAAAACCAAAATCAGTGAAATTTAAAAAGGAAAAAGAAAACATCATAAAGTTATAAATTTACTGAGCACAATTCAAGCGATTGAAGCCAAAAAAGGCTCAAATATGGTTCAAAAGCATAATATTTTAAATTAAGAATATTAATGAAAAGTACGAAAAAAAATTAAAATTAGATATAAATAATGACAATTGGCACTACAATTTTCAGTATACATTGAAAAAATCAAAATTCATGAACCATAGAGAAAGAAGCATCGAAGGACAGAAGAAGAAAAAGTACCTGGATCAACAGAAGAGGTATGAAATTAAGTAGAAGAAAGAGGGATTTTAAGAGAAGAAATAGTTAGTGGTAAGGAGGAGATAAATAATTAGTAGTAGTTGAGGGATGTTAATTACATTAATGAGGAGAGAAATAATTAGTGGAGTAGTAGTTAAGGCCTTAAGGGATGTTAAGTATGTTATTGAAGAGGAAGAGGTGGGATGAAAACCAAGAGCAAAATATTTTCAATTAAGAATATCAATTGATTACGGGACATTAATATCACTTTAAATTTTTTCAGCATAATTGGAGAGCTAAAAAGATGGCTCCTGTTTTTTTTACATAGCATATTTAACCTAATTAACAAAGGCCATAAATAGGAAATAATAGGAAAAATGTCAAAAACAAAAAAGAGAAAAAAAATGAAGTACTTTTGTTTCTTCGCCATAGAGAGGTGCCACATTGATAACTTTCAGTTACTCCATTATAACATTAATCAAACAAACATAACCAACTGCCATAGCAGCTGATTATAAAACTAACGAATCAAAACTGTAAGTAGATGAAGAACAGTTGGAAGAAGATGTGAGAGGAGAGGGAGAGAAGATATTATTGAAATGAGTAGAAGAGAATGAAATGTGTGTGTTGATTACAATTTACAGTCGTGCAATTGCTTATATAATGCAGTGATCAACATATGAAAATATCTATAACTAACTTGATCAACAACCTAACTAACCGACTATGCCACTAACTAATTGACAGCTGTGCACAACCTGTACACAGCTCATAACTCAGCTAACTCAGCCGTGATCATGCTCAACATCCCCCCTCAAACTAGGGGTTACAAAAATGTTTGTAAGTCCTAGCTTGGACATCAGATAAGCATGCTAAGGTGCTAGCAATCCTTTGGTGAAAATGTCAGTTGGTTGTTCTGCAGAAGCCAAGTAAACGGTCTGAATGAGCCCATTTTGAATCTTTTCTCTAATGAAATGACAGGAAATGTCTATATGCTTTGTACGTTCATGGAACACCGGATTCGCAGCTATTTGCAAAGCTGACTTGCTATCACAAGAGACACTAACTGGTAACTGAATATTGATGCCCAATTCTCTGAATAAAGCATTGAGCCAAACAACTTCCGCTACCACAGAGGCAAGACTTCTATATTCTGCCTCAGCAGAACTTCTGGAAATTGTAGCTTGTTTCTTTGACTTCCAAGAAATGAGAGAATTCCTAACTTTCACCAAGTAACCACTAATTGACCTTCTAGTGGAAGGACAAGATGCCCAATCTACATCACAAAAGTCTTGCAAATAATTGGATGTATTAGATGATATTAACACTCCTATTCCTGGTGCATGTTTAAGATATCTGACCACTCTAATAGCAGCTTCCATGTTAGGATTGTTTGGGAGAATGCATGAATGCATAAACTGGCTGAGCTTCTGAACTGCAAATGATACATCAGGCCTAGTAAATGTTAAGTACAATTGTCCAGTCTTTGATAAACACCAGGATCATCCAATAATGAATCTTCCTGCACTTTTGAATTCTCATCTTGCATACTTAGAAGTTGATCAAGAGCTATTCAAGTGAGTTTCTTATTAGCTTCAACTAGTGTTCCAACTGGTTTGGCTCCTGCCAATCCCATATCCGAAATAAGCTCAAGTGCATACTTTCTCTGGTGCATTAAAATTCCTTTGTCACTTCTGGCAAATTCTATTCCCAGACAAAATAAAAGATCACGTATGTCTTTGATCTTGAAATTGAATTGTAATATAGATTTGGTTTCCTTTATAAGATCAATATCATATCCTGTAATTACCAAATCATCAACATAGATCAGTACAAACACTTTCTTTCCAGCAAAGTGCTTGATGAATAATGAGTAGTCTAGATGACTCTGAGTGAAATCAGACTCCACTAAAGCTGAGGTTAGCTTGATATTCCATTGTCTTGAGGCTTGCTTAAGTCCATATAATGACTTAAGTAGCCTGCAAGCTAGTTGTACATTTGTTTTGATCTCAGTATTAAAACCTTGTGGCAGCTGCATATACACTTCTTCATTTAAATCTCCTTGAAGAAAGGCATTATACACATCCATATGATGTATATGCCATTTGCGTGCAGCATACAATGCTATGACTGATCTTGTCGTTACCATTTTCACCACTGGTGAAAAAGTTTCTTGGTAGTCAAATCCCTTTCTTTGACTATATCCTTTCGCCATAAGTCTTGCTTTGTATCTTTCAACGGTGCCATTTGCTTTGTATTTGATCTTATAAACCCATCTACAATCAATTGCTTTCTTCCCTTGAGGCAATGCAACCACCTTCCATGTCTAGTTGTCTTCAAGTGCTTTGATTTCAGCCTGAATTGCTTCTATCCAAAGAGGATCCTTAGCTACTTCTGCATAAGAATTAGGCCCAGAAGTTGCTGAGCAATTTGAGATAAAGCACTAATATGGAATAGACAAGTTGTCATAGCAAATTGCATTTGCTATGGGATAATGGCATGCATTTTGACTTTGTGTACTCCTTCTTGTGTCAGTAACTATAAAATATTTATGCCAAATAGGTGGTCTTGTGCTTCTTTGTTATCTCCCAGAATCATTACCCTAAATTGCATTGATGGATGGTGTTGATGTATCAATAATCTCCATGCCAGTATGGTTCTCAGTCGGAGCTTTAATATTAGGTGCAATAATAGAATCACTAGAAAAGTCATGATCCTCCATATAAATGTCTGAATCATGCAATCGTTGAGATGCAGGTGATATTATTTTCTGAAAGGGAAAAACATTTTCAGTAAAAGTGACATCTCTACTGATGAAAAATTTGTTGTTTTCCATATCCAGCAACCTATAACCCTTCTGGTGAGTACCATATCCCATCATGACTGCTTTGATTGCCCTTGGTCCAAATTTGTCCTGTTTGACTAAGTTGGTCGCATAACATAAATAGCCAACGACTCTTATATATTGTAAGTCTGGCATCTTACCATATACTAATTCATAGGGTGATTTCTTGTTAAGAACTATAGATGGTATTCTGTTAATAATGTAGACTGCAGACTCAACAAAAATACCCTAGAATCTAGATGGCAAGCAACCTTGAAATCTAATGGCTCTAGTAGTTTCTAATATATGTCTATGCTTCTTTTCCACCACCCCATTTTGTTGTAGGGTGTATGGACAGAAACTTTGATGCACAATACCTCTAGACTTGAAAAGATCAGCACAATGATAGTTAAAAAACTCTGAACCATTATCAGATCTAAACATTTGTATGCTCTTGTTGACTTGAGTCTGAACCATAGGAACAAAGTTTTTAAGTAGAAAAACAACATCAGACTTGACTCTCATTAGGAAAACCCATGTCCATCTAGAGTGATTATCTACTAAAGTGATAAAATACTGCATGCCATCATGTGTAACTGCCTTATAAGGCCCCCATACATTTATAAGAACTAATTGAAATAAATCACTACTTCTAGAAATACTTATTAGGAAAGGTACTCTAGTCTGTCTAGCTAGAGGACGAGTCTCTGATTATTAATGTCAAAACACTTATCATGCTGAAAAACAAGGATTCTCCTCAGAACTGCCATAGGAACATGTCCTATCCTTCTATGCCATGTTGCTACATCTACATCCTTTTTTACAGTAAAAGAAGATTTGCCTATAATACTTCTTTGGCCAGGCTGAGAATACATCACATATAGTCCTTCTTGTTCCTTTCTAATCTCCCTCACCTTGCCAGTGAAGAGATCCTGAAACAAGCAAAAATCAGGAAAAAACATGGCACAACATTGCAGTTCTTTTGTCAGTTTTGAGACAGACAAGAGGTTGAACTTGAATGCTGGCACACAGCACATTACTAATAGTATCACCGCTTGTCAACTGACAATCCCCTATGTGGGAAATATTAGCTATTTCTCTTGTTGGTAACTGTACATTGCCAGCATCAGCAACTGGTGTTTCATTCTTCAGCATGCCTTTGTCACTAACCATGTGATTAGTGGCTCCTGTGTCTATGATCCACTTAATCCACTTGAGATAATTATCATTAATATATAGTGAATTACTTACAAAATTAGCAGCATATGTTGCATTACCTGCCAGATTAGCACTTGTATCACTTGTAGTGCACCTATTCAACATTGTCAAAAGTTGATTATATTGCTCTTGAGTGAAAATTGGTGTTGAAGTAGATTCCAATGTCCTCCCATGAGTGTATCCTGCAAGTGGATGTGCGACCACATTTGCGTTCTTCTTGCTTTTAAAATTCTCTGGACAACTGTCATGACCTAACCCCGTAGGCCGTGACTAGTGCCTGAGCTGGGCACCCATACGCGCTTATTAACCAAATTTGGCATACAAACGACTTATACCTATATAAATATCAAACGTGGCTCCAAACCGACGCATACAAACATATGTATCTTGTACGAAGCTTGTGTAAGGGTTGTCATAATATACATAACATGTCAAAACATATATACACGCAAACCGACAAGAGGCCACGGCGGATGGGCCGCCCAAACACAACTCACACTACGCATCCGAACAAACCGTACATAACCCACATCTATGTCTACGGACCTCTAGTACGGAACAACGAATCGGATGACGGGACGGGGCCCCGCCGTACCCGAATAAACATAAACATATACATCGAAAGAGTATATACCCAAAATATCGGCTCGAGAACAAAGGGAGCACTCCAAATAGACGGAGAATGGAAATCATACGCCGGTGGATCACCAAAACGTGTATCTGTACTGCGGGCATGAAACGCAACCCCCGAAGAAAGGGGGTCAGTACGGAATATGTACTGAGTATGCAAAGCAGAAGACATAGTAACAAATCTGAGTCATGATCGGAACAGAGGTATAAAAAGTAAACATAACAACCAGAATACCAACACGCTTACTCCTGTAATACAGATCATACATATACGGAAAATCAAACATATCATATAAGCTGACAATTAATCAAATGCCGAGGAACGTACGGCCCGATCCATAAATAATACCATAATCGTAAACATACCGTAGTGCATCATAACATCATGACCTTATCATATGAGCTGACATTATCCGATGTGGGATTCGCCTAAACCAATGTGGGATTTGCCTAGACCAATGTGGGATTTGCCTAAACCAATGTGGGATTTGCCTAAACTAATGTGGGATTTGCCTCATCATTAGGTTTGCCCCACCATTGGGTTTGCCCCACCACCGGCTCTGATTCCAACAAATCACATATTCCAAAAATTCATACATATAACATATAACGTAGCATACATTCACAGTACTCGACCGAAAGGGGCTCGGCGTACCGAACACCTCATAACAGCAGAATAATATATATACGGTTCCCGGCCAAAAGGGGCGCGGCGAACTGGACCCATCATACATCAGAATATAGCATAGTGCACACAATAACATAACCGGCCCGAGACTTGGCAAAAAAGTAACCACAGAATGCATGAACAGAATCGTAAGTAACCAAGTACAGTTTAAAACATTTTCGAAGACTCAATGGGTTAATCAAAATGAACCGCCTTTTATAAGCCAAAATAATAGTCGAATCAGATTTTTCCTTCCGAACATCACTTGGGAACATATCAGACCAAACTTTAGGGAATCATAGGTGCGTACCGAAATTTATGTGCATAAGATCATTATCACAAACTTAAAAGGTGGGTAAACTGATCATACTTGAAATCGGGATAATAACCAAATCAAATTCTTTTAAAAGTCGTCAGAAGTACATAAAAGAGGGTCGCGGGACCCACGAGCGGGTGTCGGCCCGAGCTGGGCCCGCCTATGGAAAACATAGTCCTCATACATCATGGAATTATTTTTGAGCATATCGAAGCGATCCGAGTTTTACGTGAAAGTTACGAACTTTCGTAGTTTTAGAATTATTTAGGAACAAAACTTTTTTTTTTTTAAAAATCAACTTTTATGCAACTTTGAAACTTAGTCATACAAAAGACATAGGAGCCAATATTTCATCATATCAAATACGAAGATCAAGAAACAAACAATAATCATAGACATGGTCGGATCGCGAGAGTAGAATTCCTCGAGACTCGTATCATAGCCTATTTAACTAAGGCATGCCAAAAGAAAGAAGGGTTGCGCTTTACATACCTCGATCGCTTTCAACGCTAATCCAACTCAAGCTAAAGCCAAACTTATGTCTCGGGCCCTCCAAGGTCTACAAACAAGTCATAATATGCCAAACATTAGCTATATAGCATTTTGGGCATTTAATTCCAATTTCGCCCTTAATTCTACAGAAATTTGGGCAGCATTTCCCCTGTAAATAGGCCACCCCGAGAATTTAACTCGGCCAAAATCAACAACAACAACAACAATAACCAACCTAGCAACATCAATAATCAATCCGAAAAGCAATATAACACTAATAACTCTCTTTTACATCATTCAACAACTTTCAACATATTCGATTCAACGACTCACGTTCAAGCCAACATCACGCTTATACATTCATATACTAATCCAAATCCATACCAACAACATTCAACAACATTTTAAACAATTCATACAATATTTCCAACAATCCAACAAAGCTCCAATTTGCCCAAAAACTGTCCCCAAACCCGAGAACCACTACAACCCATTTCTAACTTCCGAATCATGATTCGTATCAACAATCTACACTATAATGATATCATTCTCATAAATATACAAATTACATAAAATTCGTATAAATTTCCAAATCATCCCATAACTAACATAACACTATTTGAGTCATTAAACTTGCATTTTTCCTCCTAGAATCCATAACGACGACAACGGAAATACTAATGACAATTCGTTCATTCTCAATCCACACAAAGGGGGCCTATTCGGCCAACACCACTTTCACACATAAAGATGATTTTCATTCTTTTCTTCACACTACAACAATTAACATACTACATAGAACTTAATTCATCACTTAAACACAACACAACATACACACACCTCACACGGCCAAACCTCACACACATGGCCTCAATTCCAACTTACTATATTTCATGATTTTCATCCATTTTAACATACTACAACATGCATACAACCTTTATAGCACATAAAACATGATTAATTCTTACCTTTCTTCTTCAACTTCCCAAATAGGTTAGGGTTTGCAAGGATGAAAACGGATGGTTGGATGACCCGAATAACACTTCCACGCTACTTAGGGACCTCCAATTAGTGGATTTGTACCAAAGAAATATTTTGGAATGGTTCAATTTGGACTTGGAAATTCTTGGTCTTGGCGAATGGGGTGCTTGTTGTTCTTCAACTTCTCCCTTTTTTTTTTTTCTAAGTGTATGGAATGAAAAGATGACTACTTAGTCATCTTTTGAGCTTATATTGAGTATTGCACAAGTGTCCATGGCCCACACATGGGTTGGACCAATTAAATTTGGCCACCAAAATGTGTGGGCACCACTCCAAGCCACATGGCCAACATGGCTCATTTTCATGATTTTCAACTTTCACATATTCCACTTTTGGTCCCAAATTTTCTCAAATGTTCCATGCCAACAAATTCATGAACAAATTATGTCCCAAACCAAAATCGAAGGTCAAAAGTCCCGACATTGTATCCCGGAATGGTTTTGTCTCTAACCTATCATAGTCAATCCGGGTTGTCTCAATGTACGAAAATGCGGGATATAACATCCTTCCCCCCTTTAGAACATTCGTCCTCGAATGTTCAACTAGGCTTATAAAGCCGTATAAAGATCTCGGGGGAAGTTCCTTTTATTACCATAGCCTGCAGCCGTATCTACCAGTCATATTCCTTCTTTCCTTCTTTATCTCGTTGTCAGTTTCTCAAATCATCTTTTTATCTTAACTCGAACTCTTTTATTGTTCCTTTGCTTAGATCTCGTCTTTCAATTTTTCCGGTCACACATTATGTTGCAATCCTTACATCTTGCACTTGCATTTCTCGCATCCGCTTCCCCCCTTTAGGGGTGTGCTTATATCATTACCCGAGTATATTTGCCTTATGTCCGCATTTTCCCATTCTAAGTAGGCGGTACTTTGATCTCGACGTTCTGACTCCCTGACCTTCCATCTACTCATTTTCTTCCCTTTTCCACATGTCATTGCATTCGAACTGTCCAAACTTGACCTGTAATAAACACAATATCAGCTTGCTTTGTAGCATTTGTGCCATCTATACACTGTTGCTCACTTGAGCTTCGTTACTCTGTCCAACTAATGTCTTCCCTATATCGCTACGTTGGTTGCCGGAATACACATATCTGCTAATAAAACCAAGTATGAGACATTACACACATACGCAGACATGTAGTCGCTATCGTCTCACTTACAAAATATTTCCAACACTATTCGAACTCACCCCAATTCCAAAATTGTAATACATCTTCTTCCTCTTTACCGGTCTAATCTGCCTCGTTCTACGTGACCACTGAAGGTTCCGACCCACTCCGCACACTCTAACTCCCTTTGGATTATTCTAGCTTCTCATTTGCCCCTCTCGTTCGAATTTGTGAGATTTTCAGAAAACTTCCCAGGGGGTCACCCATCCCAAAATTTCTCTCACTCCAGCACGCTTAACCTCGAAATTCTGATGAAATACGGTGCTTTAATATTAGTCTGATAGCGTTCACGTCACCGCATGACCTTTAGCACACAACCTGAAATAATTTGAAGTCTTAACAGTTTTCAAAACGTTCTTACGACACAATTACCGTTTTACCCTTCTCGATCCCCCGTGTTCACCTTTCGCTTACGAATACGATTACCTTCCGTCCTCGACTTCCAGATTCACTATAATGGTAAACATACCTTAATTTATGAATACTCGGGTATCGGTCCTTAAATTTCTGCTTACGGCTATTAAATATCAACCATACAGCAATACACATATATAGAACAATTTCCAATAAGTACTCATATACCTGTAGACGAGCTGTCTCCAACCTGATCTGGTGGGCTATAGGGCGAAATGTACTCCTCCTCGTCATCCCCCTCGTCTGAATCCGAGGGATATAGGTAGTCCGGCGACTCCTGATTCACCGATGGCCAGGATAAGGGGCTAGAATAAGGTGTAACGCTCACTGAGGAAGCTGGCCGAACATAGTGCTCCACCATAGGAGCGACGGCACGATGTCGGGAAGCTCTCTCCCGGTGCCCCCGCCCCATACTCGGACGGATCCGTATCATAGCTGCTCTACCCGGGGTCCTCCTCGCTGGGGGTCGCGGACTCCGGAGGAATCGTCGCAGGATCCTCCGAGGGATCAGTCTCGATAGAATAACTGGGGCTCCTCCTACTGGGCCCCACCTCCTCTCTGGGGGTCAAACACTCTGGGGGGATCGTGGCGGGATCCTCTGAGGGGTCCGTCTCGATAAAGCGGGGCTCCTCCTACTGGGCCCCGGAGCCTGAGGTCCTGAGGATACTCTAGGGGCCTTATTAGCACCCCCCACCGTCCGAAGCCGGTCTCTTCATCTCCGTCAAAGCGTGCACATTTGCCTCGAAAAAGGGGTCAGAAGTGATCCGCCCTAGACTCTGGCTCTATCGCACGATATAGGATCAGAAAGAAAGATAACATCCTAAATGCCCCGTAGCCTCCTGTTTATAGATGTGGTGCACAACACACCGATAAACAAGACTCTACTGGACACGGTCTGTAGACATTCCGAGGACGAACCGCTCTGATACCACTTCTGTCACGACCTAACCCCGTAGGCCGTGACTAGTGCCTGAGCTGGGCACCCATACGCGCTCATTAACCAAATTTGGCATACAAACGACTTATACCTATATAAATATCAAACGTGGCTCCAAACCGACGCATACAAACATATGTACTGTACAGAAGCCGGTAAGGCTGTCATAATATACATAACATGTCAAAACATATATACACGCAGCCGACAAGGCTGCCACGGCGGATGGGCCGCCCAAACACAACTCACACTACGCATCCGAACAAAACTGTACATAACCCACATCTATGTCTACAGACCTCTAGTACAGAACAACAGAATCAGATGACGGGACAGGGCCCCGCCGTACCCTGAACAAACATAAACATATACATCGAAAGAGTATATACCCAAAATATCGGCTCCAGAACAAAGGGAGCACTCCGAACAGCAGAATGGAAATCCTACGCCGGTGGATCACCAAAACGCGTGTCTGTACCTGCGGGCATGAAACGCGACCCCGAAGAAAGGGGTCGGTACGGAATATGTACCGAGTATGCAAAGCGAGAAGACATAGTAACAAACGAGTCATGATCGAAGTAAGGTATAAAAAGTAAACATAATAACCAAATACCAACACGCTTACTCCGAAATACATATCATACATATACGGAAAATCAAACATATCATATAATGCCCACAATTAATCAAATGCCGAGAAACGTACGGCCCGATCCATAAATAATACCATAATCGTAAACATACCGTAGTGCATCATAACATCGTGACCTTATCATACGGCCGACATAATCCGATGTGGGATAACCATAAACAATGTGGGATTTGCCTAGACCAATGTGGGATTTGCCTAAACCAATGTGGGATTTGCCTAAACCAATGTGGAATTTTGCCTCATCATTGGGTTTGCCCCACCATTGGGTTTGCCCCACCACCGGCTCTGATTCCAACAAATCATATATTCCAAAAATCCATACATATAACATATAACGTAGCATACATACACGACCCGACCGAAAGGGGCTCGGCGTACGGACACCTCATAACACGAATAATATATATACGGTTCCGGCCAAAAGGGCGCGGCGAACCGGACCCATCATACATCGAATATAGCATAGTGCACACAATAACATAGTGCCGGCCCGAGACTTGGCAAAAAAGTAACCACGAATAATGCATGAACAAAATCGTAAGTAACCAAATACGCTTTTAAAACATTTTCGAAGACTCAATGGGTTAATAAAAATGAACCGCCTTTTATAAGCCAAAATAATAGTCGAATCAGATTTTTCCTTCCGAACATCACTCGGGAACATACCAGACCAAATTTCAGGAATCATAGTTGCGTACCGAAATTTATGTGCATAAGATCATTATCACAAACTTAAAAGGTGGGTAAACTGATCATACTTGAAATCGGGATAATAACCAAATCAAATTCTTTTAAAAGTCGTCGAAGTACATAAAGAGGGTCGCGGGACCCACGGACGGGTGTCGGCCGAGCCGGGCCCGCCTATGGAAAACATAGTTATCATACATCATGGAATTATTTTTGAGCATATCGAGCGATCCGGTTCGTACGTGAAAGTTACGAACTTTCGTAGTTTTAGAATTATTTAGGAACAAAACTTTTTTTAAAAACCAACTTTTATGCAACTTTGAAACTTATTCATACAAAAGACATAAGGGCCAATATTTCATCATATCATGCATACGAAGATCAAGAAACAAATAATAATCACGGACATGGTCGGATCGCGAGAATAGAATTTCCTCGAGACTCGTATCATAGCCTATTTTTAACTAAGGCATGCCAAAGAAAGAAAGGTTGCGCTTTACATACCTCGATCGCTTTCAACGCTAATCCAAACTCAAGCTAAACTCAAACTTATGTCTCGGGCTCCCAAAGTCTACAAACAAGTCATAATATGCCAAACATTAGCTATAGCCATTTTGGGCATTAATTCCAATTTCGCCCTTAATTCTACGAAATTTGGGCGACATTTCCGTAAATAGGCCACCCGAGAATTTAACTCGGCCAAAATCAACAACAACAACAACAACAACCAACCTAGCAACATCAATAATCAATCCGAAAAGCAATATAACACTAATAACTCTCTTTTACATCATTCAACAACTTTCAACATATTCGATTCAACGACTCACGTTCAAGCCAACATCAACGCTTATACATTCATATACTAATCCAAATCCATACCAACAACATTAAACAACATTTTAAACAATTCATACAATATTTCCAACAATCCAACAAAGCTCCATTTGCCCAAAAACTGTCCCCCAAACCCGAGACACCACTACAACCCATTTCTAACTTCCGAATCATGATTTGCATCAACAATCTACACTATAACAATCATTCTCATCAATATACATATTACATTAAATTCGCATAAATTTCCAAATCATCCCATAACTAACATAACACTACTTAGAGTCATTAAACTTGCATTTTTTCCTCCTAGAATCCATAACGTCGACAACGGAAATAGTAACGACAATTCGTTCATTCTCAATCCACACAAAGGGGCCTATTCGGCCAACACCACTTTCACACATAAAGATGATTTTCATTCTTTTCTTCACACTACAATAATTAACATACTACATAGAACTTAATTCATCACTTAAACACAATACAACATACACACACCTCACACGGCCAAACCTCACACACATGGCCTCAATTCCAACTTACTATATTTCATGATTTTCATCCATTTTAACATACTACAACATGCACACAACCTTTATAACACATAAAACATGATCAAATCTTACCTTTCTTCTTCAACTTCCCAAATAGGTTAGGGTTTGCAAGGATGAAAACGGATGGTTGGATGACTGAATAACACATCCACGCTACTTAGGGACCTCAATTAGTGGATTTGTACCAAAAATATTTTTGGAATGGTTCAATTTGGACTTGGAAATTCTTGGTCTTGGCCGAGAGCCTCTGGTGCTTCGTTGTTCTTCAACTTCTCTTTTTTTTTCTAAGTGTATGGAATGAAAAGATGACTACTTAGTCATCCTTTGAGCTTATATGACTTATACAAGTGTCCTTGGCCATTATATGAATTGATGGCATTGCAAAATTAAGAAAAAAGAGGTGTGAAACACTAATAATTTAATCAAATTGACATTCCAGTTCCAACACATCTAGCTTTCAAGCGTGCTGAAGTTGATAATTATACAAAAATTGATTTCGATGTGGGGTTTGGGAATTGTAGAGATGAATTTGGGGAAAAGAGGAATTTAAGTAAAAGACCAAAAGTTCTTAAAAGTTTCCATTTTAATGAGGTGGCAGGGATATTTAGAATAAAAAAGCGTAGATATCAAGTATCATATAACCTTCAAGCCAGAGTGCTACTTCTCTATATATATATATAGAATTTATGATTTTAGATGAAATTAAAATATTTTTGTTTTGAGGAAAAGAAAGTGAATGACAAGAGTACAAGAATTTCTTAAATTATTTTAAAACCGACAATCATACTTTTCTACGCCCCTTTATTACAATTAAAATATACTTGAAATGGGACATAGAAAAAGCCAAAAGAGGATAAAATTATAGTTTGTGTCCAAGTAAACTTAGGTAGGGTGTCTTTATGTCTCTATTACCAAAAAGGCGTTGGTTCTAAAGCCTTTCCTTTCAATTGTGGTTCAAAATGTCATGTTTAGGCCTTCTGAGTGTGAGAGGTACATCATTTTGCAACAAATAAAAAAATGATAGCTAGTGCAACGAACGTTTTGGAAATTAAAGGAGATTTCCCTACTTCTGCGCATTTGTGGATTGATTGCGCGGTAGTCCATTTCTTAAGCAGCTACGCTAGCCCCAAAAGGTGTGTGTGAGTTTGTAATTATTAGGTTGCAGTTTAATGGAAGATTGATACAGTGTGACCCAAGTGTCCCTTTATATATCACTCAATAGAGCCATGAATGCCCCATTAAACTTTATCTTTCCCTTTTGTGCTTTTGACTAGTACAAATTCATATTTATATAATGTAGTAGCTTCAAGTCTATAGAAAATAGAGGGTTAAAGTGTATAATGCAATCCAGCCAACTCCACGGGAAGATACATGAATTAAATACTCCTGGGTAGGCACACATTTGAAATTTAAAAAAAAAGTACAATGAATAACGTGGCTTCACAATCGTTCGCCATCTTCCGCTGATCAGTCAAAAAAGAGGAAAAAAGAATCCTTCTAACTGTAATCACCTTTGACAAATCAACTCTCAAAACGGAGTCAATTAAGGAGAGATTGACCAAACGTCATCTTATCATCAACTCTTACTTGTCAACTTACTATTTTTCCACGACATACACCCAGGGGCAGATCCACCTTTAGAGTAGGGTGGCATGACACTTCTAGACGCAGAATTTTTTCGGCAAATTTACTTAATAAGGGGGCCTATCTCTAAAACCTATTTATAAATAATAACTACTTTTTATTTTATTTATTTTTCATACCTAAAATATTTTCTAAATTTACACATCATAACTAAAATTTTATATATTTCACAAGCTTCTTTAAATGATTTTCTCTCACCTACCAAATCTATCTTCTCCCTCACTCTCCTCTCTTTTTCTCTCTCTCCGTTCCCTATCCTATCCCGCATCTCGCTTGCCTTACCTTCCCTCCCTCTTCCATCTCCACCACAATGCCACCGTCAACACTAAAAACAACCGGTATCCCTGCATTTCGTTTGCCCTTACCCCTCCTCCCTCCCTCCTCCATCTCCACCAAAAAAGTATCCATCAATTAAGAAGTCTTTTCGAACGCTCTCCGTACAAAAATTGCAGCCTCTTTTTTAAACATCAATTTAGGGGGGAAAAATTGAAGCATTAACGCAGTGACCATAGCAGCCTTTTCCCTTTTGATCCAAATTTGGAACGCGGCAAAGTTTTTTTTTTATTTTAAATCTAATTTCCCAATCAAAAATTAAACCCACTTCCGCCATCACATCAAAAGTCATCGCACCTCTTTGGCTTTCGCTTTTCAATTTAGCAAATAAGATTACGGTTGTTCTTCTCAACATTGAAATCTGGGTAATGGGGGAGAATTGGATATTCCCATTTGTTCACTTCAACTAAAATTCCTTCCGCCCACCATCTGTTTGAAATTTTGCCTCAAAGAAGGATTTAGTTATTGCCACCTAATCTCCTAGCAATCAAAAGAAGCCCTACTTCCGCCACTCTTTCTCGTGAAGCGGTTTCTCAAAGCAAATCGTTATGAAGATTCAGTAACTAAATGTCATTTTCACGATTTTTATATTTTGCTGTATTTCAATGTATTCATCTTTTTTTGGTATAAATATAGTGAATGTTCCAAATATAAAGCCTGTTTTTACTCCACTTTATTTTCACGATTTTTATATTTCGTTGTATTTCAATGTATTCATCTTTTTTTAGTGTAAATATAGTGAATGTTCCGATAGGACATTTGTAAACAATGATATACAACTGATGGGACATTTGTATTTCGCTGTATTTCAAAATGACGAAATATAGCCGCTGGTGTATTTACGTGTATTTTTTTTAAAATTGAAATACAACCGAATCCAGAAACGATGTATTCCGGGAGACTTCGTATTTTTGGAAAATTATGTGGCCGAGTTTTTTTGAATTCAAAAAAGTTTGAATGGAGTAATTCTGAGAGAGAAATACTTAGCCGTTATGGAACTTCACCGTTATGTTTGATACATAGTTGATTTAATTTTGACTTTTACCATTTAAAATGAAAGAAGAGAATCCGTTCCATAAATATAGCCTATTTTTACTCTACCTATTTCGTATTTCAAAATGCGAACTCCGTTCTGATTATATTTTCGTGTATTGCAAAAACGCGAAATACAACAAAAACTATTTTACAAATAAATATAGAAAAAGTAGCTATAAATTGTTATAAGCTATTAAAAAGGTAGTTGTTTATGTAAGTTTCACAATTTTTATATACCTCTATCGTAATTTCTGTTTAAACTAAATTAAATATTTGATCCTGCCACCCCAATCACAAATTAGACAAAGGTTTCATTGTTGGTAGACACAAGTTTGAATCTATCTTGAATATTTTGTTGTTGACACCTAATTTTTTACCTCCTATAATTTGTTTTGATTACCCAGAATCATTGAATATCAAACAGAGTGAAATCCGTATTTTTATAAGCCAAAATAATTTTATAAAATTATTTAGGTAATATTCTGCCAATATTTTGCTTGATAAAGTAATTTCTATAATAGGTTAAATTAATCTAAGTATTTTACAATTATGGTGTTTTGCTAAATTAACCAAGAGAAAATAATTTACAACAAATATTTACTTAATTGTTTAAATTGTCAAATTATCAAATTATTAAGTATTTCACTCTATTTTCAAGGAGGTTGATTAATTAAAATAAATCATCTTTTGCCCCTCAAATTTTAATTTCTGCATAATCAAGTCATATTGATAAATTTTAAAATCAATCATAACTGGTTTGGGTAATTAATTAGGGTTATATTTGTAAATTTCTTATGATGTGTTAATTACGGCTATAATTGAAATAATCAATTAATTAGCCAAAATGGGGCCACCATTGGAAATAGTAAGTTCATGCTTCAACTCAATTAAGGTCATCCCTTAATTTTTATCTTTATTTTTTATGAAGATTGGTCATGATTTTAAATTAATTGGTTGATTAATTTCAATTTAATAGCAAATCAATCTCATAAATTGTCTTTTTTTTTTTTTACCCGACCCAGTGCACAAAGTAAATGAAGGGGTTAGGCCCCATTCATAACATTCAGATGCCAAAAGAGCCTTATACTTGTACCTTCCCCTTTCCCTTTCAAAACCCTAGCCGCCTCCATGGGTTCTCTTCTCTCTCATCGCCATCAACGGGCTTTTTTTGGCAAAGTTGCGTAGGCTTTTTTTTCTTTTTAGGGGCCCTTGTATGGTCTTCAACGCAAAAGCATTCAATGCTTTCACCCATTACCACTACGAATCGACTAAACAGGGTGTTAACAAGCTTATTTACTTGATTTTTGATATTTTTATTATGTGTTCAATGGTCTAACACTGCAATTTTTTAATGGTTTTTGTTTGTTTGTTTATTTTGAATTTTTGAGATCTTATTGGTTCGCGATGAACTTTCTTATCTAGGTTTATTTGGTCAATATTGACCCTTGATGCACAGTCGACCCAATTGCACCCTTCAAACTCCGAAAGTGCGATGAGAATCCCAACTGGAGGATTGTCCCACATCGGGTGATTTGAGATTTTAAGGGTATGGAGGATTCTATAAATAGGGTCTTATTTTTCAGAAATTAAGGAGGGCAATCTAGAATGTAAAAAATTTCTTTAGCTTGCATAAATACTGAGAATATCTGTGGTTTTTTTAGCTTCTGGTTGAAACCCTTTAAATTCTCAGTGAGTTTAAAGTTTCATAAATCTTTCAAGTGTTCTTGTTGGCTTGCGTTGTTTGAGTAGATTCCAGTTCGATCTCTTCTGTGTCGTGTTCTTAGAAAGGTAATTTCTTTTTTTTTCTCAAGTTCTCTCTTTATATATTGTGTGCTATTTTGTTCTTTATAATAGCTTATTGTTGTAATTTATTAGCTGTATGAATGATTAGGATGTTCTATCTTGTTTATGTTGTTTTGCTTTTGTCCAGAGGGATTTATCTTGCTTGGCAGTACGCAATTTATCAATCATGGTATGTTGTTGGGTCTCATGCAGTGCCTAAAAACGCGAATCATGCTAGTATAGTTTTGTGTTGTCGTTGATCTATAAGGGTACGTTTTGATTAGTT
>NC_081348.1:59396144-59413461 GCF_029784015.1 Lycium ferocissimum | reverse complement strand
AAAATCGGATTTGGGCCGATTAAAGTTTCCCATGGCTCATAATATAAAAAGATCATTCCTGGGATAACGGATTTTTAAGTATACAAAAGACTTGAGCGAGATAGTTAAAGGGGAAATTTCCCTTTTTTGCCAGTTGAAAATCCCCCGGGGGGGGCCCTTTAGAAAAATCGGCCGATTTGTTTTTGTAGGGGAAGTTTTAGCTAATCTAGAATATGCAGTAGCTAGAAGAGTTTCAGATGTGTCAAATTTGGTGGCTGAAGCAATAGCTCTACAGGATGGACTCCAATACTGTGTTTCTCATATTTTGTTACCTGTAATACTTAGAACGACTTCATGACCACCCAGAAAATGATCTTGACAGTTGGGAGGTACCATGGAGTAGGGGTGGGCATGGTATGGTAGATACCGATTACCATGCCGAAATCAATTTTTTTTTTTATATTGTGGTTTTGGTATTATGGTATTTGGTATGTATTTTTAAAAAGTTTGGTATATGGTACGGTATTCGGTATTCATAAAGAAAATATCGAAATACCGAATACCATACCGAAGTATATATTATATATACTATTCATATCTTAATATTATAATACTAACAGATATATAAACTAGTATTATTAGAAGACTGACTGTTTAAACGTTGGAACTTTGACTACTTTATCTTGATTTAAATATCTTTTTAGTATATTGATTTACGAAGGGGATTGCTTGACTTTCGTTTGAATATTTTTACATGTGTAAGGTGTTTGTACAATATAATTAAGACATTTCTTAAGTCTCGGAAGTCATAATTCTCTACGATATGAGTTATGTAAGTCGAAGTTGAACAAATTATAGTACCGATTTACCGAACGGTAAAATACCGAAATCAAAGTTACAAATACTGAACCATACCGACAGATTTGGTATGGAAATGGTATAGTATTTTTAGAACCGAAACCGAAATTACCATACCGAACTTTCAAATACGATCTGTCACATCCATACCGTACCCTGCCTATGGAGCGTATTTATACTATTTAACCGAGTCAAATGGTTTCTGACATTCCGGTAATTTCGGGGGTAAATTAAAGTTAAGTGAGTCGCCACTCAATTATTATGGTGAATTAGGACACCTAAAGTTAATTAAAGTAATTGTTTAAAGTTACCCCGTTTTAAAGTCGACGAAACCTAAGCAGATTCTAGGTAAGGATTCAATTAATCTAAAGGGAAGGTATTAAGCATCCTTTAAGACTCATTAACAATGGTTAACTGGCCGGACTTAGAGTTGATTAAAAAGGCTATATCTTGTAAAAAAAAATGAATATGTTAATATCTGAATAGTTCAAAGTAGCGACAAAACGTTATTAAGAAATGGGTAAAATGATACTGGACATTGAAAATTGAAAAATAATGGATCTGACCAAATCCAATTCACATCAAAAACTTAAAGAAAGATACATTTTTAGGTAAAGGAATTAGAAAGCAATTAAGGCTTGGGAAAAGTTTCAAACTTTCAGCTTATGGCTCCTTTTAGCATCCATTTTTAGGCATTGAGGAGAAAAGTTTCATACTTTCATATGGCTCCTTTTAGGCATTTGATAAACCTTGGGATAACAGAAGTGAAGCTTTTAAACATAATCATTTTAGAATCATCCATTCCTATCCAGATTAGACATAGATTTAAAATCCTTTATTTAGATATTATGTTCCACATGATAGAATGAGTAAATAACTTGTAAACTAGGAGTGATGATCCTATGTGACAAATGACTTAATTAATAACTAGATATTTTCCTAGTTGTCTAGATCAAAGATTTTAACTTCAAAATGCTTCAAACTTCAAACCAATCACCAAAACTAACAAACAAGTATTCATGGTAACAACTAAAAGGTTATCAAGTATAATATTCAGAATAGGTAACTAAAGGAAGAGTATAGCCAAATGTTTATCATTTCCTCTCTCTGATCTTCAGTTTTCAGTTTGGATGAGTTTCGAGAAAGAGCGATAGATATGAGTGATATAGTGAATGCGCGTTCAGGTCTTGTGGTGACGTTGAGTCTCAAAGTGAAACTCTTCAGCTCCGATGTTCATGCAAAGAAAGAAAAAAAAAACGAGAAACGATTAGAGGGACATCTACCTATCAAAAGTTCATAAAGAAACACAGAAAAGTGAACAAGACCACATTGTTAATCTAGTTTCATTAGTCTTTTAAGATACACCAATGTTCATGTTAACCGCAAGAACTATATGAGTAGTAGTAAACAGAGAGGCTTCTTTTAGACATATATATATATATATATATATATATATATATATATATATATGGCATTTGGCTGAAACAATAATCTTCATTTAAAAAAAATCCGATTCTTAAAAAATAGAGAGGATTATTGAAAATGATGCTACAAGTAGTGTACTAAATATAATGTAAACTATTTAAAGATAGTAACTCATTTAAACATGATAAGAACAACAAATAGAGATGTAAATCTAGTACCATTATTATAAATCACTAGAGAGACATCTCTCTAGATACACCGCACAACCAGATTTTTTTACTTAAGATATGAAATTCTGAAACATGCTCTTTTAACAAACTGATGCTTCAAAAGATTGACAACAAATGTAACATCAAGAACAAAAGACCAAAATAATATATATTTTCATGACATTTAAATCTCCACAATTATATTTTCACGATACACACTATAGTAAGAGTATGTTTCAGATTTCAAATATAAAAGAAATGAAAAGTGGAACCACTGACTTCTAGTAGGTATATAATATCTCACAAGCAAATAAGGCACGACTCGTAAAATCACATAAATGTCGAGATTCTACAACACATATCAATATGAATATAGAATAAACATAAGTCATGATTCTTCCAAGTAATCATGGAAAAAACAAAGGAGAAGAATCGAAATAGAGTTGGATATTACATCTTGTGTGTGCAGTGAATGGGGACGTCGGGCCTTGAATCTATTCTCTCATTATGAACAGATCTGAAGCTACGATACAAATGAGCTCAAAATCCTATTTTCGGCTAAAGTTCGCCGAGATAGAAAAGAAAGTTTAAACGGAAGATGATTAAAGATGAAAATGTTGAAGGTGATAAGATTTCCAGGTCGCTTTTCTCTCTGTGGCTAAAGATATAAGGCTATATTTATAGATGAGAAACTAGGATAGGTTTGTGTTTCCTGAGCGGGAATTCTACATGAATTAATGTTTGAAATCAAAGAGACGTTTGAAATTTGCAAAGATTGATTTTTCAAATCATAAACCGAAACAGTGAGATTTTTGTTTAAGCCATTTTTTAGGAGCTGACCATTTTGAAGATAGGAGAGAGAAAGTTTCATAGAACCTCTGATATACAAAACCTGCTAGGATGATAGAAATAAATCACTTTCATTAAAATAGATGGGACAAGAAGAGACCAGGTTGAGGGATATTGGAGCTGCTATGGAAAAACAATGAGAGACTCTAGCGGCTAATGACTTTAGGTATTTGAAAAAAAATGAGTTAAAAGAATTATGGGTTGGACTCTTAATTGGCTAATGGGCTGACGAATTTGGGCTAAAACTGATGGTCTTTCTTCCTTTAGTTAATATATTTGGACTAAGTAATTAACATCTACAATATATATTATGTGATTACAATTAACCAATTTCAAATATATAATAGTAATTAATATTAAAAATAAATAATGTTAATAATAATATTTGAAATGATTTAATATGATGTATCGACTATGTTAAGTAAATTTGTTGATAAATTAAAAAAAAATAAAAATAAAATGTAAATTATTAACAATAAAAATGTAGATTTAAATTAGTATTTCTAAAAATTGTGACAATGAAAAGTAAAGAATAACGATAATAACCATAATAATTATAATAGTAAAAATAAGGTAATTATTAATTTTGTCTCGACCGACAAATACGAATTGGAGGAAATTAGAACAATATCGATGTCAAAGGACTATCGTGTATGAAATGCTTTGAGATTATGTAAGTAGAAGGATGTTAGAAAAACGTTTAAGGTTGACGTAATCGGAAAAGATTTGTCCCCGAACCCGACAAATACAACCATGGGCAAATTAGAAAAATATCGATATGTTCGAAGGATTATGTGTAGGAAATGTTTTTGAAGAATATGGGGTACGAAGATTGGATGTTAGAAATGTTGGATGAGTTGGAAAGGATGTTTGAAGAGATTGTGATTTGTATATGGATAAGTTGCCTACATATCTCGGGATTCGTGAGAATTAGGCCATATGTAGTTCGATATTTATGTTGGGAGAATGTTATTTACGGATTTGTAGCTTCGAGGGGTTAAAGAGGAGTGAAAAGAGTATTTGAGAATGGAATGTATGTTTATAGCCTCCTAATTATAAATGTGGTGCACAACACACCCATAAGTAGGACTCTATTAGACACGTTGCGGATTCTCCAAAGTTGCCCTGGTGTCAAGTTATGACGACACTGGGATATAGGAAGGGGTGCAAGGTTGTGAAATGTGTTGATTGAGTAGAGTTTTAGCGGTGGATATGAAAGAGAATTTGGATACCCTACGTATTACGTGTTTGTGGACGTAGGCGGAGTTGAGTTCGAGAGTAGATCCGTGACCTTTGCTAGCGAGTTTGACATTCCTCTTCAGCAAATTTGCCCCAGTTCACTGCATAAGATAAAGTTCCACGTTGTGCTGCGTTTCTTGCAATTGGTGTATGTGGATTGTATTTTCTGCCAAAACTCAAGGTAAAGTAGTTAGCACATGAAGTAAGATAAAGTATAATGTAAAATGAAATATAAATTGAGATAAATGTAGAGCCGTATGGCTAGGAAAAATGAAAATTTGATGAGTCGAAGTGATGTCTCTATTTTCAAACTGGAATCTTGATATGTTGTTGTCTCAAAATTTATTGGTTTGTAAATGTCTAGTAAAGTTTGAGTAAAGTCTTGTTAAAGCGTAAAATAGAACAAGGTTTGGAGTAATAATAATAATAATAATAATAATAAAATAATAATAATAATAATATGTTGTATAAAGCATGAGGATGAAGCCGTGTGGCTCATGAGATGACGAGGCCGTGTGGCCAAATATTGTCTCTGGTTGTCTTCAGGGACTTGAATGAGGGATGTTTATGAAAAAGACACAATAATCTCTCCGATTGTCTCCAGAGACTTTAATGATAAAATGATAAAAGAGGACTTCGCCCGTCTTCTGGGACTCAATGATAAATGATGTCTGTAAAATTTAAGGTAAAGTCGTTAAAGTAGGTAAAGTGAATGATAAAGTAATTGATAAAGTAGAGAGTAAGGTAAGAGTGTGGTTGTATAGCCAAATGATGTCTCCGATTGTCTTATGCTTTAATGATAAAATAGCCAAATGATGTCTATAAAATTCAAGGTTGTCTTAAAGTAGGGGACTTGATGATGAATGACATCCGTATAAATTATGTCTCTTGGTTGTCTTCGGGATTTAAGATGATTAAAGTTGGTAAAGTCAATGAAGTAAAGTATCCTATTGATAACAGTGTTCCATATAGTAAAGTAAAGTCCTATTTTAGGCGAACAACCCGATATGTCCTATAGATGAACCCGAAATGTCTTATTTTAGCGAACGAACCCGATATATCCTATTTTAGGGGACTTGATAATTTTATACCCGATATATCCTATTTCGGGGGGGAAAAACCCGATATGTTAAATTAGATAAAATGAATGATAAAGTAAATGTGATAAAGTATAGAACTAAAGTGCTAGCGTAGCCTACAAAACTTAAGGTAAAGTCATTAAAGTAGTTATGAATAATAAAAGTAAATAATAAAATGAAGATAAAGTAAGAGTCAAGTCGTGAAACGTTAATGACGTCTTCGATCTTTGACATATAATCTAGATTTAATTCGCCTTCGATCTCAACAACCTACAAAAATAGGTGTATTTGTCAATAAAGTCACAAAGTTATTGTGATAAAAAAAATTAAAGGTAAAGTTAGGAATAAAGTCGTTTGGCTTTTAAGGTGAGGCCACGATGAGCCAAATGATGCTTTTCGGCTATAATTGATAGACTTGACTGTTAATCTCGCGGTCTTTTATTCCTGCACTCAAAGAAAAATTCTTAGTTTAGGAGGGGGAGTTGATTCATGTTGACTCGAAGCTTGTCGTTGTTGGCGCTCCGTTCGTCTTGTTTGTTTGGATCTTATGATCTCCGTTCAAGCCTCGGTAGATGAATAGTAGTGAAAACAATTGAAAGAAAATGTTTCATTTGAAAGATATATATGTAAGTATATGTATATAAGGAAAGATATATATGTAAATATATTTATATAAGTTGTAAAAATTTCTGCCAACTTTTAGATTGTGACACTTCCAAAATAATTAAAAAGTCATTTGTCTATAATACTTCATGTCTGGTAGCCTTAATCTTGTCGATGTCCAACCATTCTCTTGTCTATATCTTTTCAAAATTTGCCGCACTTTTGACTTCGGGAGGGTACACTAAAATTATGTTATGGTGTGACCGAACCTTATGTAGGTTGCCTACGTATCCCGCCAAGGGAATCAGGTCAGAACGTAATTTGTAACATAAATAATAGGTTTGAAAATTTCTACCTAAATGGGACCGAACCCGATGTGGATTGCCTACGTATCCCACCGAGGGAATCAGGTCAGGCGTAGTTCTCCTTACATACAAATAATAAGGATTTTTTTTTACAATGAAACCGAACTCTATGTGGGCTGCCTACGTATCCCACCAAATCAGGTCAGCGTAGTTTGTAAATACATGAAAATGAAAGTTACAAGCTAAAGAAATCTAATCTAATATCATCCTTTGATTTCTTCTTGAATTGATAGCCTTCATGCGTGTGTCATTATGCATCTGTCATTTCAATTTCTTCCAAGTGGAATCTTGTCTTGTCCTCGAATTTCTCTGTTATTCTCTCGAGATGTATGTCGTCTTCTCATTTTTCATAATCGTGTTCGGCACATAAATTTTATTCACTCGTTTCATTATATGTCATAATCATAAAATTGGCAGATTTGATAATTATATACTAAATAAAATAGAAAATAACAAATAATAGATAGTAAAGGAAAATAAGAAATGCATTCATAGATTCTGCAATTAAGCTTCCAAAAGATGAGGCAAAGCAACAAAAGTTTTGGGCACGATTTAGGCTTCAATTTATAAAACCGTGCTATTTCAAAAGTTCACTACATGTTCAATCTACCAAGACTCCCGGCGAACCAGGGACGGAGTATAGGTCCAACTATTCAAAGTCTCTCCTGGTTCGGCACCCCAGATAGTCGGTGTCTCGGTGTTATGAGTAGTTACAGAAGTAACAGTAGCCTCCATCGGTGCTTGTTCTTGGACTGTTATCGTAGGAGCAGCAAAGGCCAATGACGTGCCCTTTTTCACATTCCCAACTGACATGATGACTCTTTTCAAATCCCAATCTTCCTCAACAGTTATCATGTTCACATTAGCATTTTCGTGAATAGGTAGAGGGTTGTTGTCCACATTGGGCTGAGCTCCAATAAGTTGGATCGCTCATTCTTTGATTAAGGCTTCAATCTTGTTTTTGAGACCATAAAGAATCTTCGGTATCGTGCCCGAAGAACTCCCGGAATGATATGCACAACGTTTGGAACCATCAAACCATCTTGGAATAGATCGGGGATTTTCCTTCAATTGGCTATATTATGCTGTTGCTTTCGATTTTCAAATAATTGAGCCAAGGGTTCAGCGAATCGGGTGTAGTTGCGGGTATTTTTAATTTCAGGGTTCGGATGGGCTCTAGGTGTGGTATGTGGTCGATTTTGGTAAGTTGGAGCTTGAACAGGTTGGTATGGATGTGGGTTTTGGTAGGCAGGGGCTCGAGGTTGGTAGTAATTTGCTTGGGCGTTGTAGACAGGATAAGGAGTTGGTGGAGCTTGATAAGGTTCAACATATTGGTAAGGGTAGAAAGGTTGATGTGGATGATTAAGGTATGAAAGAGCTTGGCTTGGCTTACGTCCTTGGATATTCATGACTGCAGCTATATCTTCTTTTTTCTTTTTGTTCCCGCTGATAGAACCAAATTGAATAGCTTTTTCTTGCGGCTTGCAATTGTGAGATCTCGAATCTTTCCCGATTTGATTCCTTCTTCTAAGGCATCCCCCATTCTGACAACTTCTGTAAACTTTTGTCCCATCATGCTTATCATCTTCTCATAGTATATGGTTCCGGTTTGGCATTCAATGAAGGTAGCGATCATTTCTCCATCACTCGATCGGGGTTGAACCCTACGTCGCTTCGACCGCCAACGTAGCTCATACTCGCGGAACGTCTCAGTTGACTTCTTGGTTACCTTAGTCATGTAGACTCTATCTGGTGTGATGTCGGTATTGAAACTGAATCGGTCCATGAAGTCTTGTGCCATATCACTCCAACCACGCCATTTACGGACATCTTATTTCATATACCAAGTAAGAGCCTCACCAGATAAGTTTCTAATGAATAGTTTCATCCTTATATTCTGATCTCTACCTACTCCAACCAGTTTGTCACAATAAGCCCTTAAATGCATATGAGAGTTGCCCGTTCCATTAAATGTATCAAATTTTAGCGGCTTGTAGCCTACGAGCAAATCAACGTCAAGGTGAACACATAGATCTTCGTATTCTACACTCTTGCTTCCCCTAGCAACTTGAAGGTTTCTCATTGCTTCTTTGAGACTGTGGATCTCTTTTAACAACATATCATCCGCCCTTGCTTTTGCATTCTTTTCCATTACCTCATATTGATCTACCTCGGGTTGAAACCTGACCGTCATTGGATTAGTAAAGGCTTGTGTTTTCGATGTATACAGGAGGAACATATATGCGCATTAGGAGTGACAAAATGTGCCCCTTGTATATCTTGGGTCGATAAGTTTGGACGGTGGGAGTGTTTTGGATTGGAGGTGGTTTGTTATAAGTGGTATTGATAGGTGGTTGGTTTGGTGGGTTTAGAGGAGTAGTTGTAGGTGGTGGATTAGTGTCAACGGATAAAGGAACATAAGGAGTGTGAACTAGCGATTGATTTGGTGGGTTGACGGGTGGTGGATTAGGAGTAGCATAGGTAAAGGTGGGTGGTTGACTTTGTGGAAGAGTATAGACAGATGATGGATTTGGCGGATTTGCAGGGGTGATTAGAGGTAAGTTGTTGTTGTTAGGTGCATGATTTTGTGGAGGGAAATGTTCAAGAACTGGTGATTCAAGTGATGGAAAATGAGGTGGGTTTGGTGCGACATTTCTAGGTTCAGGAGGTAGACTTTGGAGTGTGATGGACAAATTGGTCAAGTCCCTAACCCGATTCGCCTCCACGTATCCTCAATCTCTCTGAGTCAGCGGGCGATGTGTTCATCATATTGAATAGTAGTTCTATTTTCGGAAGTCTCGGAGGATCACTAAGGATCACGATGTTTTACAAACCAAATTGAAATAGATGCCCATTGGATCGAGACATACGGTAGTTTTCCTTCCTTGAACAACCCAACTACACCGAGGTAATGTTGACGTCTTTGACCTTGTGAAGTAAGGATGATCGGCCAGTTCGAATGTCAACACGAATAAACTCTTTTGGGAGTAATAAAATTAAAAAAAGAAAAGAAACGGAAGAAACATAAAATGCAAATGATGTTAGTCTCATATTAAAATATCTAAGTAAAGTCATGATCAAATAGAGTCAAATAAGTCATGTAGCAAATAATTCATCAAATAAAGGCAAGTAAGTTGTAAGGCAACATGTGTTTAGTATATCAAACAACAATAACGCGTCCTAATATGCATGTGACCTCTTTGTGCCAGAGGTAGGCCTAACGTTTGTTTGAAGGGTAAAATGTGCCATAATACGTCATCCCATTACTCTTGGCTAATTGAACAAATTCTATTTCCCAAAAATAAAGTACAAATGTGGTATATTACATGCCAAATGAACATAACATAAAGTACTTCTTAATCCAAATAAAATAACTATTATTTGTCATGTCTAAATTTCTTAGCTCCATTTTGTGATGTCCTTGGTTTTCGTCAGTTGTTGATCGAAGACGCACTCCCATGTAAAGTCTTCACACCTGTCACGGAAAGGTTAGTCATTCCCTCCCCCCTAAAGTTTAATTAGTTAGAGCAAATGGTCAATATTTAGGCACAATCATCCTTCAAACATGCACATAAAGTTTAATTAGGGTCACTTGGGGTCGTGGACACACTTGGACGTTTGGGTAAAGTCATCTAATGGGCTTAATACACCAAGGGTATTAAATCTCCTAGGTCATGAAATGTATGCTCCTAATAAAGGGTGTTGGTTTATCTCTACTCTAGGTTGACTAAGAGTAGGACGCAAGGTTCCCGAGTGGACAACTCAAGTGAGAAGGCTAGGCGGTCACACTGAAAATTCGGACACCCCGTGCATATGCCAACTGTCCTAAAATTTGGGATTTTGAAAGAAATTTACGGATGCGCAAAACACACCTCGCGTGTACGTGTGATAGTGTGAATTTTCAGAAGTGGAGAAAAGTGAAACGGAACAATTTATATCAAAGCAAGTAATACATAAACAATTTATATCAAACAAACAATATATCACGCAAACAATTTATATCAAACAACAATATATCACGCAAACAATTTATAGCATGTGAAAAAATTTAAAACAAGTAAAGTAATTAAGTTAGCACATAGAGCCTAATTAAACTAAGTCCGTTATGGTTAGAACCTAAATATTCCCAACGGAGTCGCCAAGTTGTTATACCCCATTTCAATCGGGATCAAAATGGTTTACAACATTCCGGTAATTCCGGAGTAAATTAAAATAAAGGAGTTGCCACCTAATTATTTATAGTGAATTAGGACACCTAAAAGTTATTAAAGTAATTGTCTAAAGTTAACTCCATTTTAAAGTCTACGAAACTTAAGATTCTAGGTAAGGGTTCAATTAATCTAAAGGGAAAGTATTAAGCATCCTTTAATATCCATTAAAAATGGTTAACTGACTGGATTTAGAGTCGATTAAAAAGGCTATATCTTGTAAAAAAATGAATAAGTTAATATCTGAATAGTTCAAAGTAGCGACAAAACGTTATTAAGAAATGGGTAAAATGATACTGGACATTGAAAATTGAAAAATAATGGATCTGACCAAATCCAATTCACGTCAAAAACTTAAAGGAAAGATACATTTTTAGGTAAAGGAATTAGAAAGCAATTAAGGCTTGAGAAAAGTTTCATACTTTTAGCTTATAGCTCCTTTTAGGCATAGGAAAATAGTGTATATCGTTTGATAAACCTTGGGATAACAGAAGTGAAGCTGTTAAACATAATCATTTTAGAATCATCCATTCCTATCCAGATTAGACATAGATTTAAAATCCTTTATCTAGATATTATGTTCCACATGATAGAACGAGTAAATAACTTGTAAACTAGGAGTGATTATCCTATGTGACAAATGACTTGATTAATAACTAGATATTTTCCTAGGTGTTTGGATCAAAGATATTAACTTCAAAATGCTTCAAACTTCAAATCAATCACCAAAACTAACAAACAAGTATTCATGGTAACAACTAAAAAGTTATCGAGTATAATATTCAATATAGGTAACTAAAGGAAGAGTACAGCCAAATGTTTATCGTTTCCCCTCTCTGATCTTAAGTTTTCTGTTTGGATGAGTTTCGAGAAAGAGCGAGAGATATGAGTGATATAGCGGATGCGCGTTCATGTCTTGCAGTGACGTTGAGTCCCAAAGTGAAACTCTTCAGCTCCTATGTTCATGCAAAGAAAGAAAAAAAAAAGAGAAACGATTAGAGGGACATCTACCTGTCAAAAGTTCATAAAGAAACAGAGAAAAGTGAACAAGACCACACTGTTAATCTAGTTTCATTAGTCTTTTAAGATACACCAATGTTCATGTTAACAGCAAGCATTATATGAGTAGTAGTAAACAGAGAGGCTTCTTTTAGACAATATACAGGTATGATGGTTAGAAATATTTAAACTTCTAAACTTCATTTTGCTGAATCTGATTCCTAACTCAAAACCTAGAGCAATTATTGAAATGGTGCTTCAAGTAGTGTACTAAATATAATGTAAACTATTTAAAGATAGTAATTCATTTAAACATGATAACGGTAACAAGTAGAGGTGTAAATCTAGTACCATTATTAGAAAGCATTGGCGAGTCATTTCTCCAGATACACCGCACAACCAGATTTTTGACTTAAGATATGAAATTCCGAATTCTCTTTTAAGAAACTGATGTCTCAAAAGATGGACAAACGTCAAGAACAAAAGACCTAAATAATATCTATTTTCATGACATTTAAATCTCCAAACAAGAAAACTAATGATATTTTCACAATACTCACTATAGCACGGTTATGCTTCAAATTCCGAAATGAAAAAGAAATGAAAAGTGGAACCACTGACTTCTAGTAGGTATATAACATCTCACACGCAAATAAAACACGACTCGTAAAATCACATAAATGTCAAGATTCTACAACACATATCAATATGAATATAGAATAAACATAAGTCATGATTCTTCCAAGTAATCATGTAGTTCTCGTAAAACAAAGGAGAAGAATCGAAATAGAGTCGGATATTACCTCTTGTGCGTGCAATGAACGGGACGCCCGGCCTCGAACCTACTCTCTCATTATGAACATATTCAAAACTAGAGTCGGATGAGTTCGAATACCTTTTTTCGTGGCCAAAGTTCACCAAGAAAGAAAAGAAAGCTTTGGAAGATGATGAGAGTATTTTCAAGGTGTTAAGTGGCGGCTAAAAAGTTCTCTCTCTTTTGCTGAAGATATAAGGCTATATTTATAGGAGAAATGAGCTAGAGTTTTCTAGGTTTAAAGTTCTTGGGTGGGAATTCTACATGAATTAGCTGTTTGAAATCAAAATCGAATTTCTAAAAGTTGATTTTTTCCAGAAACTTCAAAAGTGTTTTGGCCATTTGCGTTGACCGAATCGTTGAAGATAGGCGAGAGAGAAACGTTTATAGGATGCTGATATAGAGAGATACGAAAGAGGTACAAGGTTTTCCTAAAATGGTGGGCCAAAACCTGCTAGGAGTTGATAGAAAATAAAGCACTTTCATTGAAATGGGAAGGGAAAGAAGAGACGAGAGGGGCGGCTGCTATGGAAAAAAATGAAACTCTACAAAATGACTTTAGGTTTTCGACGGTTGGCCTAGGTATTGGGCTTAAGGTTTGGGTTTAATTTGAAGGGCTTTGACGAATTGGGCTGCAATTTATGGACCTTTTCCTCCTTTAATTAATTTATTTGGACTTCTTCATCTTAATAATTTGGATTACAATTAACCACTTTCAAATATATAATATAATTGCTTATTAAAAATAAATAACCGTGCAATAATAATATTTGGAAATATTAATATAGTTCTATGTTAAGTAAATTTGTTGATAAAACTTTTAAAAAAAAAATAACTCGTCCAAATTATCAACAATCAAGTAGCGTAGATAAATTAATTGAAGGAAAAGCGGGACAAAATTGGGTGTCAACAGGTGGCACTTAGACTTCGCGAGTCACGCTGGGTTATGCTATCGAGACGTCGATATTTAAATCCGAGTACATGTGTACACCTCATTTGCACGGCACGGCATCGCATTCATACCATTATTGCCGCATTGCATTATGACTTGAGTGAGATGTTGTGATGACTGGATTGTGGAAATTGTGTTGTGATGATTAGAGTGTGATGATTCTACCGTGGCGAATTGTTTGAATCTGATGTACTCAAACTTATTGTATTGGGGTTTAGATGCTTACGTAGGTGATGACGAATACTCGATTACGATTATATTGTCTCATGCTTAGTTGGTTCATTTGCTTATCTGCCTTATTTTTACGAATGTGTTAACTATGCTTAGTCGACCGATGATGCCTACGAAATCCGTTGTTTGTCTTGACACGCACTTCTCGCATTCTTTTATGAATGCAGAGTATAAATCGGATCTACTTCTCCGACTCGTGGTCGATCGACTCTTCAACTTCTACTAAGTTTTCCAGGTGAGCATGGCGTCCCGTGACCTCAAGACTCTTCTCTTGCTTATGTCTTACTTTTCGTTCAAGACATGATTTGAGATCATTTATGTATTATTATTTAGACCTTAGTATTCGAATTTAGATGCTCTTGTATGACCAAACCAGATACTGGGGTGGATTCATTTACTTCCGCACTTATCTACTTTATATTATATTGTGAGACTCAGGTCATTTTACTTCTTCCGCTATTATTTTATTGATTGTGGATGCTGAGTTAAAGGTTCGCCTACCGATGTGGGAAAGGTAGGTGCCCGCATGACCTAGGCTAAAATGGGTTGTGACAGTCACTTACATTGCAAAAAAAATAGCCAAAAACTTACATTGCAGAGCTTTAATCTGTATACAATATTATACAATATTATAACCCATATACCCATATACACCCATATACATTATACATATTATAACCCATATACCCATATACAATATTATACACTATTATACCTTCACTACCCCTACCCCAACCGATTTCTCCATCGCCAACCTCAACCAGCGAACTCCACCGTCGTCACCTGCGCTCTCACACACATAAAGCATAACTACAAATCAAGGTCAATACTATACCAGCCATGTAAGCAAATGTAAGGTCATTACTATGTAGCAACTTCTCTGATCAATTGCCGTTAATCGCACGAATTTGAATATACATCCACTTACAATCAGCTCAGTCAAACTTAAGTATATCCACTTGAATATGTATTATACACACACACAAATTTTAGTTGTTTCCTGTATCTCTTCTGCTTGCCCGATATTAGATTTCCTTTATGATCTCTCAAACAAAATCCATAGATTTCCTCTACAATTGACGTTGGGGTGGCAATAAAGTGGAGAAAAATACTCTGTGAGGCAAGACTGGCGAGTTAAAACTTTGATTATAAAAGGTTTCACTCGTCCTTTATGTTTGCCATTCCATATATCGACAAAACACTAGTAAAAGAGTTTACTCCAAACTAATCTTTCAAGTTTATTATTGAACAACAACATATCCTTGAGTATGTGAGATTAAAACAATAATGCTTCTACTATGACGACCAGATGGCAACCGGTAAGTGTAAGCTTAGTAAAGATTTCATAACAAGCGTTAGCATTTTTCTTCGTGTAAAAACGCGCCCCGCTTTGCCTCCTCACCCCGCATCTTTTAAAATACTAGTTTAAATCTAATTAATTTTAGAGCAGCTATCAAATATTTAGATTCAACTCTTACATTATGAACTACCTAAAACAGTGGTTAAAAAAAAAAACTACCTAAAACAGACAAACACATAACCATCTCATAATTAGTTTAATTTAATTTAAACAATTAAACTTTCCAGTCTAGTCTCAAAATAATTTATCTTAGTCCATCAACACATTATTATGTAGAGTTAAATTCGTCTACTAAGATCTTTTCCCTGTACTCGTGTTACCGTGTAATAAGTTGACAGAGCTATCAATGATCATTATTTTTCACAGAACGTCTCAGTTCTCCCCTTTAGGGGTGTCTGAAAAAGCTAAAATGGCCATATGCAGCAGATAATTCGATAGCCAGATGGCTTGAAAGCATTAGTGGTTTGGTTTGAAACTTGGTTTTAGTTTTAAAAAAAACACAGACACTATTGGTTTGGTTTGGTTTTAGGCAAAAAAAATCAAACCAAAATCAAACCAACACTGACTTAATACATTTATAAAATTTCAAACATATTTTATACATAAATATTTATTTATAATGTAATTTACTAAATGTTTCTTTAACTTTTCATAGTTTTTTGTCTTTTAACATATTATTTCAAGCTTAAGAGTAGAATTTTGAATTGTTTAATAAGTTTTATAGCTCAATAATATTAGTAACTCAAATAAAACTCAACAAAATCAAATCAATACTAATGCTATGAGAGAAATTCATATCTATACTTTGGAATGATAATAATTTTGATATCTATTCTTTAGTTTTATATTAGTTTAGAAAGTGAAAATACATAATTTTATTTTTTTCTTTAATATCTAGTCATGTAATTAATACTTATTATACATTTTTATTACTAGCGTGACTTAGTACTTTAAGATTATGATCATTTTCTACATGCACTTATAAATTAGTTGTATTTATTGTAGTATGACTTAGTACTTTTAGATTATGACAATTTTATTTTATGCAATTTCATTAATTTTTTTAGTTGAATATTTTTAGTACAATGTCATCTCTCATCACGTTTTGTTTATTTTCTTAATAAATATCTTAATTAGATAGTCGTATCTTCAGGGGTAAAAGAAATATTTAAGTACAAGTTATATGTTTTGTATGAAGGGCTTTACAGGAAAAAACCGAGCAACTCGAAAAAACCCGAGGTTGAAAAATAAAGCTTTTGTTGGTTTGGTTTGGTGTATAGATTTAAAAATCCGATGCGATTAGTTTCTTTGAGTGTTAAAAAATCAGAGCACGTCAAGTAGACAGTATACCTAAATTCTCACATTATCAGTGGATGACTAGCTATAATTTTGCCCGCCAACCTAATATGACATGTTTAATTTTTGTTCTCTAACAATTTAGTTATGTAAAAGTAAAATACTTTATAGATATATATGGTATGTCAGTATTTTTTTTTTTTTTTTTTTTTGGGAAACCTTAATCTTTTTCCTAACTATATAGAAACATGAGTTTTAAGTGTAGGATCGTCGACATAATTTATAAACTATTAATAAGTGAAAGTGTTAAGTACGACGAAGGGCATTCATGTAAATAAATCAAAAAAATGAGGGCAAATTATAAACCGTCCTTTCTGTTTCCATTAGATTCCACGTGTTAAATGACACACACGCTTGAAATTCTGGAATGATCTTTCAACTCTTATGTTAAGGATCTTTTACGTACATTCTATCTATATTATATAAAAAAAAAAAAAAGGCTCTGGAAGTGTCCATCTTCCTCTTCACCGTGAGCTCTCTCTTCCTGGTGAGTTCTTCTGCCTACTTGGCTCTTGGTTTTTAATTTTTTGGGTTCCCTAATTCTTTTTTTTTCCTTATGGTATTTTTTCCCAATTTCTCTTTCGACTAATTCAGTTTTCCCGCTATCCAAAATGGGTGAATACCAACAAAATGGGTTTCCATTTGACAGAGATAGTAAAATGGAGGTTTTCTTTTGTGTCGACTCTAATTTTTGTTTTCTCTTCCCATTTATTTATTTATTTTTTATTGGTTTTATTTTATTTCCATAAAGTGTTAAAATTCTAAAAACCCCAATCCGAACAGGCTTTGAT